>NC_083768.1:61300718-61303218 GCF_963514075.1 Conger conger | reverse complement strand
TCATGGATACATTTCCTCCTCAGCCCAGTAGTGCCCCCTAGAGACACGACCATCGCAGAACTGAAATGGGTTAGGGCAGGAATGTGCATAATTAGCCCCTGCATCATGCAGAGGCTGTCTACAGCACAGAGAGAGTCTACAGCACAGAGAGAGTCTACAGCACAGAGAGAGTCTACAGCACAGAGAGGGTCTACAGCACAGAGAGGGTCTACAGCACAGAGAGTCTACAGCACAGAGAGAGTCTACAGCACAGAGAGTCTACAGCACAGAGAGAGTCTACAGCGCAGAGAGAGTCTACAGCACAGAGAGAGTCTACAGCACAGAGAGTCTACAGCACAGAGAGAGTCTACAGCACAGAGAGGGTCTACAGCACAGAGAGGGTCTACAGCACAGAGAGGGTCTACAGCACAGAGAGAGTCTACAGCACAGAGAGGGTCTACAGCACAGAGAGGGTCTACAGCAGGGCTTGTGTGACTGTGTGTCTGCTCATGTGTGCGTGCGTGTGTGTGCGTGTGCGCGCGCTAATATGTATGCAAGTGTATGCATGTGTATGTCTGTGTGTGTGAGTGTATGTGCGCGTGTGTGGGTGAGCATGATTGTGTGGGTGTGTGCGTGTGTGTGTGTGAGTGTGCTTGTTCATTAGGGGCTGGAATCCTCTGCCCTCTCCACCCAAGGCCATGGTTAGAGGCTGTTGCTATGCAACAGTGTCTCAGGGGAGAACAGCTGTTTTGCACAGGCCTGATCTACTGCGTGCACACACCCACACACACACACACATGCATACACACACACATGCATACACATACACACGCCAGACACACACACACATACACATATACACACACACATGCATACACATACACATGCATACACATACACACGCCAGACACACACACACACACATATACACACACACATGCATACACATACACACGCCAGACACACACACACACACACATATACACACACACATGCATACACATACACACGCCAGACACACACACACATACACACACAGATGCATACACATACACACCCCAGACACACACACACACACACACATGCATACACATACACACCCCAGACACACACACACACACACATATACACACACACATGCATACACATACACACGCCAGACACACACCCACACACACACACACATGCATACACACCCCAGACACACACACACACACACACATATACACACACACATGCACACACACATGCATACACATACACACGCCAGACACACACACACATACACACACAGATGCATACACATATACACGCCAGACACACACACACACACACACACACACACATACACAAGCAGATGCATACACATACACACGCCAGACACACACACACACACACACATACACACACAGATGCATACACATACACACATCAGACACACACACACATACACACACACATGCATACACTGTACAACATCCGGAGAATCCGACCCTTTCTCACCACCTACTCCACTCAGCTCCTTGTTCAAGCAATGGTCCTGTCCCGCCTGAACTATTGCAATTCTCTGCTGGCTGGCCTTCCAGCATCTGCCATCAGACCCTTATAACTAATCCAGAATGCTGCAGCCCGTCTGGTATTACTATTATTAATGTTCCCAGACATTCACATGTCACCCCCTGCTCTGCAACCTCCACTGGCTGCCTGTTATGGCTCGCATCAAATTTAAAACTTTGGTGCTCGCATACCAGGCAGTTAAGGGATCAGCCCCTGTGTATATTCAATCCCTTATCAAGACCTATACACCAACAAGACCCCTCCGTTCTGCCACTTCGTGCCGTCTGGCACCTCCTCCTCGCCACACCTGCACCTCACGCTCACGACTGCTGTCTGTCCTGGTCCCACGGTGGTGGAATGACCTCCCGGTGGATGTCAGAACGGCAGAGTCTCTGACCTCCTTCAAGCGCAGACTGAAGACTCATCTCTTCAGGCTACACCTTTCCCTCCCTAACTCACCACCATGATTAGCCTTATATGCCATAGACTGTAATGGCACTTATATAGTTGTATAGATATATATATTTTTTTTTGTATTAGCTGTTGTATTGTTGTACTCAGGATATTCTAGCTGCCAACTGTGTATGCTAGTTTGAAAGTTGATGTATTCTTCAAGGGTTCTGATTATCTGTATGCTTACACTAGGACTCGGAACTGTACTGTCCTCTCAGGTCCTCTTCGCACTTGTACTTGTGTTTGATCTGCACTTCGTTGTACGTCGCTCTGGATAAGAGTGTCTGTTAAATGCTTTGTAATGAAATGTAACATGCACACACACTTACTCACACACACACACACACACACACACACACACACACACACTTGCTCACACACACATACACACACACACACTTACTCACACACACACACACATTGACATTTGTTAATGAGAGACGTCAGAGGAGAAGGGCCAGACTGGTCAAAGCTGACAGGAAGGTGACAGTAACGCAAATATCCACACATT
>NC_083768.1:61274951-61297451 GCF_963514075.1 Conger conger | reverse complement strand
ACAGCACAGAGAGGGTCTACAGCACAGAGAGGGTCTACAGCACAGAGAGGGTCTACAGCACAGAGAGGGTCTACAGCACAGAGAGAGTCTACAGCACAGTCTACAGCACAGAGAGAGTCTACAGCACAGTCTACAGCACAGAGAGAGTCTACAGCACAGAGAGGGTCTACAGCACAGAGAGGGTCTACAGCACAGAGAGTCTACAGCACAGAGAGAGTCTACAGCACAGAGAGAGTCTACAGCACAGAGAGGGTCTACAGCACAGAGAGAGTCTACAGCACAGAGAGGGTCTACAGCACAGAGAGTCTACAGCACAGAGAGGGTCTACAGCACAGAGAGGGTCTACAGCACAGAGAGGGTCTACAGCACAGAGAGGGTCTACAGCACAGAGAGGGTCTACAGCACAGAGAGGGTCTACAGCACAGAGAGGGTCTACAGCACAGAGAGAGTCTACAGCACAGAGAGGGTCTACAGCACAGAGAGGGTCTACAGCACAGAGAGGGTCTACAGCACAGAGAGAGTCTACAGCACAGAGAGGGTCTACAGCACAGAGAGGGTCTACAGCACAGAGAGGGTCTACAGCACAGAGAGGGTCTACAGCACAGAGAGGGTCTACAGCACAGAGAGAGTCTACAGCACAGAGAGGGTCTACAGCACAGAGAGGGTCTACAGCACAGAGAGGGTCTACAGCACAGAGAGGGTCTACAGCACAGAGAGGGTCTACAGCACAGAGAGAGTCTACAGCACAGAGAGAGTCTACAGCACAGAGAGGGTCTACAGCACAGAGAGGGTCTACAGCACAGAGAGAGTCTACAGCAGGGCTTGTGTGACTGTGTGTCTGCTCATGTGTGCGTGCGTGTGTGTGCGTGTGCGCGCGCTAATATGTATGCAAGTGTATGCATGTGTATGTCTGTGTGTGTGAGTGTATGTGCGCGTGTGTGGGTGAGCATGATTGTGTGGGTGTGTGCGTGTGTGTGTGTGAGTGTGCTTGTTCATTAGGGGCTGGAATCCTCTGCCCTCTCCACCCAAGGCCATGGTTAGAGGCTGTTGCTATGCAACAGTGTCTCAGGGGAGAACAGCTGTTTTGCACAGGCCTGATCTACTGCGTGCACACACCCACACACACACACACATGCATACACACACACATGCATACACATACACACGCCAGACACACACACACATACACATATACACACACACATGCATACACATACACATGCATACACATACACACGCCAGACACACACACACACACATATACACACACACATGCATACACATACACACGCCAGACACACACACACACACACATATACACACACACATGCATACACATACACACGCCAGACACACACACACATACACACACAGATGCATACACATACACACCCCAGACACACACACACACACACACATGCATACACATACACACCCCAGACACACACACACACACACATATACACACACACATGCATACACATACACACGCCAGACACACACCCACACACACACACACATGCATACACACCCCAGACACACACACACACACACACATATACACACACACATGCACACACACATGCATACACATACACACGCCAGACACACACACACATACACACACAGATGCATACACATATACACGCCAGACACACACACACACACACACATACACAAGCAGATGCATACACATACACACGCCAGACACACACACACACACACACATACACACACAGATGCATACACATACACACATCAGACACACACACACATACACACACACATGCATACACTGTACAACATCCGGAGAATCCGACCCTTTCTCACCACCTACTCCACTCAGCTCCTTGTTCAAGCAATGGTCCTGTCCCGCCTGAACTATTGCAATTCTCTGCTGGCTGGCCTTCCAGCATCTGCCATCAGACCCTTATAACTAATCCAGAATGCTGCAGCCCGTCTGGTATTACTATTATTAATGTTCCCAGACATTCACATGTCACCCCCTGCTCTGCAACCTCCACTGGCTGCCTGTTATGGCTCGCATCAAATTTAAAACTTTGGTGCTCGCATACCAGGCAGTTAAGGGATCAGCCCCTGTGTATATTCAATCCCTTATCAAGACCTATACACCAACAAGACCCCTCCGTTCTGCCACTTCGTGCCGTCTGGCACCTCCTCCTCGCCACACCTGCACCTCACGCTCACGACTGCTGTCTGTCCTGGTCCCACGGTGGTGGAATGACCTCCCGGTGGATGTCAGAACGGCAGAGTCTCTGACCTCCTTCAAGCGCAGACTGAAGACTCATCTCTTCAGGCTACACCTTTCCCTCCCTAACTCACCACCATGATTAGCCTTATATGCCATAGACTGTAATGGCACTTATATAGTTGTATAGATATATATATTTTTTTTTGTATTAGCTGTTGTATTGTTGTACTCAGGATATTCTAGCTGCCAACTGTGTATGCTAGTTTGAAAGTTGATGTATTCTTCAAGGGTTCTGATTATCTGTATGCTTACACTAGGACTCGGAACTGTACTGTCCTCTCAGGTCCTCTTCGCACTTGTACTTGTGTTTGATCTGCACTTCGTTGTACGTCGCTCTGGATAAGAGTGTCTGTTAAATGCTTTGTAATGAAATGTAACATGCACACACACTTACTCACACACACACACACACACACACACACACACACACACACACTTGCTCACACACACATACACACACACACACTTACTCACACACACACACACATTGACATTTGTTAATGAGAGACGTCAGAGGAGAAGGGCCAGACTGGTCAAAGCTGACAGGAAGGTGACAGTAACGCAAATATCCACACATTACAACAGTGGTATGCAGAAGAGCATCTCTGAACACACAATGCAACATAACTCTAAGTGGATAAGCTACAGCAGCAGAAGTCCAAAAAATATGCCTAATAAATACCTAATAAAGTGCTCAGTGAGTGTACACACACACATACACATAGACTCAGATACAGTACACACACACACACACTCTCCTACAGAAAACACACGTTCGCACACAGAAAACACGTTTCATGCCAGAATTTACAATGTCCAAAATAATGGCACATCTTGATAATAAATTTATCCTAATTCAAAATACTAAGACAAACATGACATTAATTCATAGCATTCTTACTACTGTAATTTACTGCTTAGCTGCTGGATTGTTGCAGAATTATACCCACATACAAGACTTAAGTTCTCTTAAAATGAATTGATGAATCTTTAAGTAAATTACAATATAAACCAATTGGATTCAAAGGTATCAGTCATGATTCAGAACATATAGTAACAGTGTTCTGTCCCCAATGTGTGTGTGTGTGTGTGTGTGTGTGTGCTGGATACACAAAGACAGACAGCGAACAATAGGCTTCAAGAGACAGTCGGAGGTGGAGTAAAGTTTGAAGGGCCTTTCACTCTCCTTTCTCTCAAAACCAAGTTTTTTAGTTTGTAAAATTACAATCGATACTTTCCAAGAAACGATTGCACACAGAAGTGGAAAGGTAGAACGTGACCGCATGTATGGGGGCTCATATGTGAACACTAGAGGGGCGTCAACCATAAATAAATGACACAGTTCTTATAGAACATGATAAATAGGATTAGAAACAGCCCTGCCATATTCAACAGGAAATGATAGGTACAGTATAAAAATTCATTTGAATTCATAAAGAATCTGCCACCATGGAGAATGCTGATTGATCCTCTGGCGCCCTCTGCTGGAAGCTTTCACTCCCTACAGCAGCTCACTCTACCCAAACACAGCGGGACAGTGCAAGCCAGCACACACAAGGCTAATGTCTTGGGGGATACCATATATGCTATATGTGTATGTTTACTCAGTGCAGTTATCCAACTAACTCAGTAATCCTGCTTTGTGGATTTTACTCAATGCAGTTATCCAGCTAACTCAGTAACCCTGCTTTGTGGGTTTTACTCAGAGCAGTTATCCAGCTAACTCAGTAACCCTGCTTTGTGGGTTTTACTCAATGCAGTTATCCAGCTAACTCAGTAACCCTGCTTTGTGGGTTTTACTCAATGCAGTTATCCAGCTAACACAGTAACCCTGCTTTGTGGGTTTTACTCAATGCAGTTATCCAGCTCACTCAGAAATCCTGCTTTGAGGGTTTTACTCAGAGCAGTTATCCAGCTAACACAGTAACCCTGCTTTGAGGGTTTTACTCAGAGCAGTTATCCAGCTAACTCAGCAATCCTGCTTTGTGGATTTTACTCAATGCAGTTATCCAGCTAACTCAGTAACCCTGCTTTGTGGGTTTTACTCAGTGCAGTTATCCAACTAACTCAGAAATCCTGCTTTGTGGGTTTTACTCAGAGCAGTTATCCAGCTAACTCAGTAATCCTGCTTTGTGGATTTTACTCAATGCAGTTATCCAGCTAACTCAGTAACCCTGCTTTGTGGGTTTTACTCAGAGCAGTTATCCAGCTAACTCAGAAATCCTGCTTTTTAATTGTACTCCACAAGCTCCACAAGCAGACCAGTTATGTTATGTTGCATCAAACTGCAAACAGCGCCCTCTGTAGCGTGAGATGGTTGTATAAAGTGTCTCCTCCCCAGCTGCGCCCTGCTGACGTGCCCCCTCCATTCTAACTCAATTTGTTTGCATTTTTATGCATTGGGCAGACACTCATATCTAGAGCAGGGCTACTCAACTCCACGCCACAGTATCTGCAGGCGTTTGCTTCAGGAGTTCAGGAGCACTGATCTAGAGACTTAAAGAGTGGCCGCCCATGCCAGTCCCTTCAGCCACCCTGCCGAGGCAGCTGGGAAACTCTGCTTTTGTAATACCCAGGCTGTCCAGCAGAGGGCAGGCTTGGCTTGGCTGGAAAACTGCACAGTTCCCCCCCTATGGGTGTGTCTGGATAACAGTCATACTTCAAAGAGAATTTGAAGCTCAAAGACACAGATCAACAAGTCATGGTCCTCAAGGGCTGAGGAGTGATGGCCTTCCACCTTCTCTTTACCTGGGAGGCAGGTGTGTTCCACCCTCTCTTTACCTGGGAGGCAGGTGTGTTCACCCTCCCTTTACCTGGGAGGCAGGTGTGTTCCACCTTCTCTTTACCTGGGAGGCAGGTGTGTTCCACCCTCTCTTTACCTGGGAGGCAGGTGTGTTCCACCCTCTCTTTACCTGGGAGGCAGGTGTGTTCCACCTTCTCTTTACCTGGGAGGCAGGTGTGTTCCACCCTCTCTTTACCTGGGAGGCAGGTGTGTTCCACCCTCTCTTTACCTGGGAGGCAGGTGTGTTCCACCTTCTCTTTACCTGGGAGGCAGGTGTGTTCCACCCTCTCTTTACCTGGGAGGCAGGTGTGTTCCACCCTCTCTTTACCTGGGAGGCAGGTGTGTTCCACCTTCTCTTTACCTGGGAGGCAGGTGTGTTCCACCTTCTCTTTACCTGGGAGGCAGGTGTGTTCCACCCTCTCTTTACCTGGGAGGCAGGTGTGTTCCACCCTCTCTTTACCTGGGAGGCAGGTGTGTTCCACCCTCTCTTTACCTGGGAGGCAGGTGTGTTCCACCCTCTCTTTACCTGGGAGGCAGGTGTGTTCCACCTTCTCTTTACCTGGGAGGCAGGTGTGTTCCACCTTCTCTTTACCTGGGAGGCAGGTGTGTTCCACCCTCTCTTTACCTGGGAGGCAGGTGTGTTCCACCTTCTCTTTACCTGGGAGGCAGGTGTGTTCCACCTTCTCTTTACCTGGGAGGCAGGTGTGTTCCACCCTCTCTTTACCTGGGAGGCAGGTGTGTTCCACCTTCTCTTTACCTGGGAGGCAGGTGTGTTCCACCTTCTCTTTACCTGGGAGGCAGGTGTGTTCCACCCTCTCTTTACCTGGGAGGCAGGTGTGTTCCACCTTCTCTTTACCTGGGAGGCAGGTGTGTTCCACCTTCTCTTTACCTGGGAGGCAGGTGTGTTCCACCCTCTCTTTACCTGGGAGGCAGGTGTGTTCCACCTTCTCTTTACCTGGGAGGCAGGTGTGTTCCACCTTCTCTTTACCTGGGAGGCAGGTGTGTTCCACCCTCTCTTTACCTGGGAGGCAGGTGTGTTCCACCCTCTCTTTACCTGGGAGGCAGGTGTGTTCCACCCTCTCTTTACCTGGGAGGCAGGTGTGTTCCACCCTCTCTTTACCTGGGAGGCAGGTGTGTTCCACCTTCTCTTTACCTGGGAGGCAGGTGTGTTCCACCCTCTCTTTACCTGGGAGGCAGGTGTGTTCCACCTTCTCTTTACCTGGGAGGCAGGTGTGTTCCACCTTCTCTTTACCTGGGAGGCAGGTGTGTTCCACCCTCTCTTTACCTGGGAGGCAGGTGTGTTCCACCTTCTCTTTACCTGGGAGGCAGGTGTGTTCCACCTTCTCTTTACCTGGGAGGCAGGTGTGTTCCACCCTCTCTTTACCTGGGAGGCAGGTGTGTTCCACCTTCTCTTTACCTGGGAGGCAGGTGTGTTCCACCTTCTCTTTACCTGGGAGGCAGGTGTGTTCCACCCTCTCTTTACCTGGGAGGCAGGTGTGTTCCACCTTCTCTTTACCTGGGAGGCAGGTGTGTTCCACCTTCTCTTTACCTGGGAGGCAGGTGTGTTCCACCCTCTCTTTACCTGGGAGGCAGGTGTGTTCCACCTTCTCTTTACCTGGGAGGCAGGTGTGTTCCACCTTCTCTTTACCTGGGAGGCAGGTGTGTTCCACCTTCTCTTTACCTGGGAGGCAGGTGTGTTCCACCTTCTCTTTACCTGGGAGGCAGGTGTGTTCCACCTTCTCTTTACCTGGGAGGCAGGTGTGTTCCACCTTCTCTTTACCTGGGAGGCAGGTGTGTTCCACCTTCTGTTTACCTGGGAGGCAGGTGTGTTCCACCTTCTCTTTACCTGGGAGGCAGGTGTGTTCCACCCTCTCTTTACCTGGGAGGCAGGTGTGTTCCACCCTCTCTTTACCTGGGAGGCAGGTGTGTTCCACCTTCTCTTTACCTGGGAGGCAGGTGTGTTCCACCCTCTCTTTACCTGGGAGGCAGGTGTGTTCCACCCTCTCTTTACCTGGGAGGCAGGTGTGTTCCACCTTCTCTTTACCTGGGAGGCAGGTGTGTTCCACCTTCTCTTTACCTGGGAGGCAGGTGTGTTCCACCCTCTCTTTACCTGGGAGGCAGGTGTGTTCCACCTTCTCTTTACCTGGGAGGCAGGTGTGTTCCACCCTCTCTTTACCTGGGAGGCAGGTGTGTTCCACCTTCTCTTTACCTGGGAGGCAGGTGTGTTCCACCCTCTCTTTACCTGGGAGGCAGGTGTGTTCCACCTTCTCTTTACCTGGGAGGCAGGTGTGTTCCACCCTCTCTTTACCTGGGAGGCAGGTGTGTTCCACCCTCTCTTTACCTGGGAGGCAGGTGTGTTCCACCCTCTCTTTACCTGGGAGGCAGGTGTGTTCCACCTTCTCTTTACCTGGGAGGCAGGTGTGTTCCACCTTCTCTTTACCTGGGAGGCAGGTGTGTTCCACCCTCTCTTTACCTGGGAGGCAGGTGTGTTCCACCTTCTCTTTACCTGGGAGGCAGGTGTGTTCCACCCTCTCTTTACCTGGGAGGCAGGTGTGTTCCACCCTCTCTTTACCTGGGAGGCAGGTGTGTTCCACCTTCTCTTTACCTGGGAGGCAGGTGTGTTCCACCTTCTCTTTACCTGGGAGGCAGGTGTGTTCCACCCTCTCTTTACCTGGGAGGCAGGTGTGTTCCACCTTCTCTTTACCTGGGAGGCAGGTGTGTTCCACCTTCTCTTTACCTGGGAGGCAGGTGTGTTCCACCTTCTCTTTACCTGGGAGGCAGGTGTGTTCCACCTTCTCTTTACCTGGGAGGCAGGTGTGTTCCACCCTCTCTTTACCTGGGAGGCAGGTGTGTTCCACCTTCTCTTTACCTGGGAGGCAGGTGTGTTCCACCTTCTCTTTACCTGGGAGGCAGGTGTGTTCCACCTTCTCTTTACCTGGGAGGCAGGTGTGTTCCACCTTCTCTTTACCTGGGAGGCAGGTGTGTTCCACCTTCTCTTTACCTGGGAGGCAGGTGTGTTCCACCTTCTCTTTACCTGGGAGGCAGGTGTGGAGGCAATTGTCTGGCCAATCAGCAGCACTAATTTCCCATGAGAAAAGAAACCTGGGGCCATAGGTGGGTTGGGTCCAACATGGGTGTCCTGTCTTCTGAATGATTAGTCATTCTGGTTAATCAAACCAGATTCCACACTCTCTCATAGTTTAACACAATGTGGATGTGTTCAAATCTAAAAAGGTGAGGTCAGAAAGTGATTGATTTCACACACACGTACATACACGTACACACAGACTTACATGCACACACACACGTACATACACACGTGCACACAGACTTACATGCACAAGCTAGCCTGGTTCAGCTCTACAGTGGGAAAGGGCTATAATGAGCCAGCCTGGTTCAGCTCTACAGGGGGAAAGGGCTATAATGAGCCAGCCTGGTTCAGCTCTACAGTGGGAAAGGGCTATAATGAGCCAGCCTGGTTCAGCTCTACATTGGGAAAGGGCTATAATGAGCCAGCCTGGTTCAGCTCTACAGTGGGAAAGGGCTATAATGAGCCAGCCTGGTTCAGCTCTACAGTGGGAAAGGGCTATAATGAGCCAGCCTGGTTCAGCTCTACAGTGCGAAAGGGCTATAATGAGCCAGCCTGGTTCAGCTCTACAGGGGGAAAGGGCTATAATGAGCCAGCCTGGTTCAGCTCTACAGTGGGAAAGGGCTATAATGAGCCAGCCTGGTTCAGCTCTACAGGGGGAAAGGGCTATAATGAGCCAGCCTGGTTCAGCTCTACAGTGGGAAAGGGCTATAATGAGCCAGCCTGGTTCAGCTCTACAGGGGGAAAGGGCTATAATGAGCCAGCCTGGTTCAGCTCTACAGTGGGAAAGGGCTATAATGAGCCAGCCTGGTTCAGCTCTACATTGGGAAAGGGCTATAATGAGCCAGCCTGGTTCAGCTCTACAGTGGGAAAGGGCTATAATGAGCCAGCCTGGTTCAGCTCTACAGTGGGAAAGGGCTATAATGAGCCAGCCTGGTTCAGCTCTACAGGGGGAAAGGGCTATAATGAGCCAGCCTGGTTCAGCTCTACAGGGGGAAAGGGCTATAATGAGCCAGCCTGGTTCAGCTCTACAGTGGGAAAGGGCTATAATGAGCCAGCCTGGTTCAGCTCTACAGTGGGAAAGGGCTATAATGAGCCAGCCTGGTTCAGCTCTACAGGGGGAAAGGGCTATAATGAGCCAGCCTGGTTCAGCTCTACAGGGGGAAAGGGCTATAATGAGCCAGCCTGGTTCAGCTCTACAGTGGGAAAGGGCTATAATGAGCCAGCCTGGTTCAGCTCTACGGTGGGAAAGGGCTATAATGAGCCAGCCTGGTTCAGCTCTACAGGGGGAAAGGGCTATAATGAGCCAGCCTGGTTCAGCTCTACAGGGGGAAAGGGCTATAATGAGCCAGCCTGGTTCAGCTCTACAGTGGGAAAGGGCTATAATGAGCCAGCCTGGTTCAGCTCTACAGTGGGAAAGGGCTATAATGAGCCAGCCTGGTTCAGCTCTACAGGGGGAAAGGGCTATAATGAGCCAGCCTGGTTCAGCTCTACAGGGGGAAAGGGCTATAATGAGCCAGCCTGGTTCAGCTCTACAGTGGGAAAGGGCTATAATGAGCCAGCCTGGTTCAGCTCTACGGTGGGAAAGGGCTGTAATGAGCTAGCCTGGTTCAGCTCTACAGTGGGAAAGGGCTATAATGAGCCAGCCTGGTTCAGCTCTACAGGGGGAAAGGGCTATAATGAGCCAGCCTGGTTCAGCTCTACAGTGGGAAAGGGCTATAATGAGCCAGCCTGGTTCAGCTCTACAGGGGGAAAGGGCTATAATGAGCCAGCCTGGTTCAGCTCTACAGTGGGAAAGGGCAATAATGAGCCAGCCTGGTTCAGCTCTACAGTGGGAAAGGGCAATAATGAGCCAGCCTGGTTCAACTCTACAGTGGGAAAGGGCTATAATGAGCCAGCCTGGTTCAGCTCTACAGTGGGAAAGGACAATAATGAGCCAGCCTGGTTCTGTGGGTAGAGATTCACTGGTTATAGGACCATGGTTGGTGATGTGTGGGAGGGGATATCTATCTAAAAAGCCTGTTACAATTAATATCTAAGTGAACAGAAGTTAATCTACAATGTGTTGTCTTTGTAATTCTACAGTGTGAATAGAAGCACTCTCACTCATTACATTATGTTACATTAATGGCATTTGGCAGATGCTCTTATCCAGAGCGAAGTACAGTTGATTAGACTAAGCAGGAGACAATCCTCCCCTGAAGCAATGGAGGGTTGTCTATATGCTGCCCCTGGGACACGTTATTCGCAAACATGGCATTAACTAACACTGCTATGCTGAGGACACACAGTTGTGTCTATCAGTCAAACCTGAGGAAATTGTCCAGCTGTCAAAAATGGAAGCTTGTCTTAAAGACATAAAGAAATGGATGCATCTTAACTTTCTTTTGCTAAACTCAGATAAGACTGAGATAATGGTAGTAGGGAGATTTGAGCACATCAGCCCAGTGTTAGCTTCACTTCACTGGCTGCCTGTTAAATTCTGAATAGATTACAGAATACTACTTATGACTTTTAGAGCCTTAGATGGGCTTGCCCCTCTGTACTTAAAAGATTTACTTCATCCTTATACTCCCTCACGAATACTCCGTTCGCAGGGTGCAGGCCTCCTTGTTATTCCTAGAATAACTCAAAGTTCCATAGATGGCAGAGCCTTTTCTTATCGTGCTCCTTTCCTGTGGAACAAATTGCCTGCTCATGTTCGGGGTGCAGACACTATCACCTTATTTAAAGCTAGGCTAAAATTGTATCTCTTTAGTCTGTCCTATAGTTGAGGGGCAGGAGTGGGTGGCTGGCATAAGCTATAGAGCCTCTGGTGGACTTGGCTGTCAGTGCTGTCAGTGGATCATTGCTGTGTTAAGTATGACCAGTCATGGTCTGGTGGTGACCGTCTCAAGCCTGCCCTCATGGCTGTGTTGGCCACTGCCTCTGTTTCCCTTAGCTACGCTGCCATAGCCTTATTCTGCCTCTGTTTCCCTTAGCTATGCTGCCATAGCCTTATTCTGCCTCTGTTTCCCTTAGCTATGCTGCCATAGCCTTATTCTGCCTCTGTTTCCCTTAGCTACGCTGCCATAGCCTTATTCTGCCTCTGTTTCCCTTAGCTATGCTGCCATAGCCTTATTCTGCCTCTGTTTCCCTTAGCTACGCTGCCATAGCCTTATTCTGCCTCTGTTTCCCTTAGCTATGCTGCCATAGCCTTATTCTGCCTCTGTTTCCCTGAGCTACGCTGCCATAGCCTTATTCTGCCTCTGTTTCCCTTAGCTACGCTGCCATAGCCTTATTCTGCCTCTGTTTCCCTGAGCTATGCTGCCATAGCCTTATTCTGCCTCTGTTTCCCTTAGCTATGCTGCCATAGGCTTATTCTGCCTCTGTTCCCCTTAGCTACCCTGTCATAGCCTTATTCTGCCTCTGTTTCCCTTAGCCATGCTGCCATAGCCTTATTCTGCCTCTGTTTCCCTTAGCTACGCTGCCATAGCCTTATTCTGCCTCTGTTTCCCTGAGCTATGCTGCCATAGCCTTATTCTGCCTCTGTTTCCCTTAGCTATGCTGCCATAGGCTTATTCTGCCTCTGTTCCCCTTAGCTACCCTGCCATAGCCTTATTCTGCCTCTGTTTCCCTTAGCCATGCTGCCATAGCCTTATTCTGCCTCTGTTTCCCTCAGCCATGCTGCCATAGCCTTATTCTGCCTCTGTTTCCCTTAGCTATGCTGCCATAGGCTTATTCTGCCTCTGTTTCCCTTAGCTACGCTGCCATAGCCTTATTCTGCCTCTGTTTCCCTTAGCCATGCTGCCATAGCCTTATTCTGCCTGTTTCCCTGAGCCATGCTGCCATAGCCTTATTCTGCCTCTGTTCCCCTTAGCTATGCTGCCATAGCCTTATTCTGCCTCTGTTCCCCTTAGCCATGCTGCCATAGCCTTATTCTGCCTCTGTTTCCCTTAGCTATGCTGCCATAGCCTTATTCAGCCTCTGTTTCCCTGAGCTATGCTGCCATAGCCTTATTCTGCCTCTGTTTCCCTTAGCTATGCTGCCATAGGCTTATTCTGCCTCTGTTCCCCTTAGCCATGCTGTCATAGCCTTATTCTGCCTCTGTTTCCCTTAGCCATGCTGCCATAGCCTTATTCTGCCTCTGTTCCCCTTAGCTACGCTGCCATAGCCTTATTCTGCCTCTGTTTCCCTTAGCTACGCTGCCATAGCCTTATTCTGCCTCTGTTTCCCTCAGCCATGCTGCCATAGCCTTATTCTGCCTCTGTTTCCCTTAGCTATGCTGCCATAGCCTTATTCTGCCTCTGTTCCCCTTAGCTATGCTGCCATAGCCTTATTCTGCCTCTGTTTCCCTTAGCTATGCTGCCATAGGCTTATTCTGCCTCTGTTCCCCTTAGCTACCCTGTCATAGCCTTATTCTGCCTCTGTTTCCCTTAGCCATGCTGCCATAGCCTTATTCTGCCTCTGTTTCCCTCAGCCATGCTGCCATAGCCTTATTCTGCCTCTGTTTCCCTTAGCTATGCTGCCATAGCCTTATTCTGCCTCTGTTTCCCTCAGCCATGCTGCCATAGCCTTATTCTGCCTCTGTTTCCCTTAGCTATGCTGTCATAGCCTTATTCTGCCTCTGTTTCCCTTAGCTATGCTGCCATAGCCTTATTCTGCCTCTGTTTCCCTTAGCTATGCTGCCATAGCCTTATTCTGCCTCTGTTTCCCTTAGCTATGCTGCCATAGCCTTATTCTGCCTCTGTTTCCCTGAGCCATGCTGCCATAGCCGTATTCTGCCGGGGTTCTCCTTATTGCACGCTGGTACCTCTTCCTCCTGCAGTGAATGACCAATTACCATCTGACCCCCCTAACAATGTTACTTTCCTCTCCTCCCCACTCTGGGCACCTTTCCTGTGCACCCCCTCCTGGCCTTGAGCTCCAGCCCAAGACCAGCAGCACAACTCCCTCCTGCCACTGCTGATTCAGCTGTAGCACCAAGCCTGTCCCCTTGCCTGACAGTGCCACCCATTGGTGTTCCTGCCATCTGTGCTTCAAGTTATTGGACATTCATGAACTTTTATTTAATCTGGTTTTCTGTTTAAAACCATTGTTTTTACAAACCGGTGTTGACCAGCGACAGATGGGTTCCCCTACTGAGTCAGGTTCTGCTCAAGGTTTCTTCCTGTTCCAGGGAGTTTTACCTTGCCACTGTTGCCCGAGGCGTACTCTTGGGGCCCGGTTTCTAATTCTGTAAAGCTGCTTTGCAACAAAGGCCCTTTGTAAAAAGCGCTATACAAATAAAATTGAATTGAATTGAATTGAATCTACATGGGGGAGATCTACATGGGAAACCTGCATGAGAGAGATTTGTTCCCCTGGTGTGGTGTTTCTGGGACGTGGGTTACGCTGAAACCAAACCTTCAACTGACTGTACAAGGACCACAGATGAAGAAAGGGTCTAATGCGTGCAGTCGTGAAACACACATTCAACACTGGACATCGCGCGCCAGAGATTACCCTAGAAACCACAAGTGGATTTCTGGCAAGATTGACCAATTGTTGGAGTTCACATTGAAGAACAGATACCTCCTGCCATCACGTAAGCCAACCTGCCAACCTCGGAAAACGAGGCTAATGGGCAGCCTGTCTTTGGACATTGCACACGTTACCCTCAGAAGAGGCATTACCCCACACGCACATGCTACCCTCTGAAGGGAGGCATTACCCCACACGCACACGCTAATCTCTGAAGAGAGGCATTACCCCACACGCACACACTACCCTCTGAAGGGAGGCATTACCCCACACGCACACGCTAATCTCTGAAGAGAGGCATTACCCCACACGCACACGCTAATCTCTGAAGAGAGGCATTACCCCACACACACACGCTAATCTCTGAAGAGAGGCATTACCCCACACGCACACACTACCCTCTGAAGGGAGGCATTACCCCACACGCACACGCTAATCTCTGAAGAGAGGCATTACCCCACACGCACACGCTAATCTCTGAAGAGAGGCATTACCCCACACACACACGCTAATCTCTGAAGAGAGGCATTACCCCACACACACACGTTACCCTCAGAAGAGGCATTACCCCACACGCACACGTTACCCTCAGAAGAGGCATTACCCCACACGCACATGCTACCCTCTGGAGAGAGGCATTACCCCACACGCACACGTTACCCTCAGAAGAGGCATTACCCCACACGCACATGCTACCCTCTGGAGAGAGGCATTACCCCACACGCACACACTACCCTCTGAAGGGAGGCATTACCCCACACGCACACACTACCCTCAGAAGGGAGGCATTACCCCACACGCACACGCTACCCTCTGAAGGGAGGCATTACCCCACATGCACACACTACCCTCAGAAGGGAGGCATTACCCCACACGCACACACTACCCTCAGAAGAGGCATTACCCCACACGCACACGCTACCCTCTGAAGGGAGGCATTACCCCACACGCACACACTACCCTCAGAAGGGAGGCATTACCCCACACGCACACGCTAATCTCTGAAGAGAGGCATTACCCCACACGCACACGCTAATCTCTGAAGAGAGGCATTACCCCACACGCACATGCTAATCTCTGAAGAGAGGCATTACCGCATACGCACATGCTACCCTCTGGAGAGAGGCATTACCCCACATGCACATGCTAATCTCTGAAGAGAGGCATTACCCCACACGCACACACTACCCTCTGAAGGGAGGCATTACCCCACACGCACACGCTAATCTCTGAAGAGAGGCATTACCCCACACGCACACGCTAATCTCTGAAGAGAGGCATTACCCCACACGCACACGCTACCCTCAGAAGAGAGGCATTACCGCACATGTACAAGCCCACGCTACATTACCCCACACGCACACTATACCCTCTGAAGAGGCATTACCCCACACGCACATGCACATGCTACATTACCCCACACGCACACTATACCCTCTGAAGAGGCATTACCCCACATGCACATGCACATGCTACATTACCCCACACGCACACGCTACCCTCAGAAGAGGCATTACCCCACACGCACACGCTACCCTCCGAAACAGTGTTGTGCTAGTTAGCAATGATAGATTTACATTCTCAGGATATTTCAGTACAGAAAAAGGAATGGGAATATGTATTATTTCTTATCTCAGCGGGGAGGAGTTGTAATGCATTTGGCTCTGCCATCGATTATACAAGCATCTACTTATATCCACTATATCAAGGATCAATTAGTATAGTCCAAACTATTTATTGTTACTTCCCTGTTCTGTATTCTGCATCATTGCCCACAGAACTGCTACTCATTGGATGTTTTTTTGTTTTTCGCATAATGTTCTGCAAGCTCTAGAGATTGTTGTGCATGAAAATCCCAGGAGATCAGCAGTTTCTGAGATATTCATACCACCCTGTCTGGCACCAACAATCATTCCATGGTCAAAGTCACTTAGATCACATTTCTTTCCCATTCTGATGTTTGGTCTGAACAACAGCTAAACCTCTTGACCATGTCTGCATGCTTTTGCACATTTAGTTGCTGCCACATGCTTGGCTGATTAAATATTTGCATTAACAAGCTGGTGTACAGGTCTACCCAATAAAATGCTCACTGAGTGCACACCATGAATATTAATATATTAAATATACAATTGACAATATACAATTAAATATACAATATACAATTACTGGGATTCTTTGTTATATTATTGTGAAATTGTTACATTCTGAATGCCCATATTTATAATATTTCTCAGGATATAGCACACTGGGGGGATGGGCTCCTGTGGAGTCACCTGCACTCAGTTCACATTACAGCATCTCTGTGCCCTCCTGATGCTCTGCTATAGTCAGCAAACAGGCTCACAAACACTATACACTACACACATTAAACACTATACACTACACACATCACACACCATACACTACACACATTCATCACCATACACTACACACATTCATCACCATACACTACACACATTCATCACTATACACTACACACATTCAACACTATACACTACACACATTAAACACTATACACTACACACATTACAGCATCTCTGTGCCCTCCTGATGCTCTGCTATAGTCAGCAAACAGGCTCACAAACACTATACACTACACACACTATACACTACACACATTCATCACCATACACTACACACATTCATCACCATACACTACACACATTCAACACTATACATTACACACATTAAACACTATACATTACACACATTACACACTATACACTACACACATTCATCACTATACACTACACACATTAAACACTATACACTACACACATTACACACTATACACTACATACATTACACACTATACACTACACACATTACAGCATCTCTGTGCCCTCCTGATGCTCTGCTATAGTCAGCAAACAGGCTCACAAACACTATACACTACACACATTAAACACTATACACTACACACATCACACACCATACACTACACACATTCATCACCATACACTACACACATTCATCACCATACACTACACACATTCAACACTATACACTACATACATTCATCACCATACACTACACACATTCAACACTATACACTACATACATTCAACACTATACACTACATACATTACACACTATACACTACACACATTCAACACTATACACTACATACATTACACACTATACACTACACACATTCATCACCATACACTACACACATTCAACACTATACACTACATACATTACACACTATACACTACACACATTACAGCATCTCTGTGCCCTCCTGATGCTCAGCTATAGTCAGCAAACAGGCTCACAAACACTATACACTACACACATTAAACACTATACACTACACACATCACACACCATACACTACACACATTCATCACCATACACTACACACATTCATCACCATACACTACACACATTCAACACTATACACTACATACATTCATCACCATACACTACACACATTCAACACTATACACTACATACATTCAACACTATACACTACATACATTACACACTATACACTACACACATTCAACACTATACACTACATACATTACACACTATACACTACACACATTCATCACCATACACTACACACATTCAACACTATACACTACATACATTACACACTATACACTACACACATTCAACACTATACACTACATACATTACACACTATACACTACACACATTCAACACTATACACTACACACATTAAACACTATACACTACACACATTACACACTATACACTACACACATTCAACACTATACACTACACACATGAAATATTTTACACCATACACACATTAGCATTAGCATTAGCAGCCCTGTATGGTGGGTTTTCCCTTGTGGTACTGGGTGATTAGACTAAACAAGCAGCGAGCAGCTGCAGATGCATGCCTTGCTCATGCCACAATCGTTATGCCACAGGCAGCGGGATAATGATCTTAGCATGTTACTGCTGCTACACACAGCCAATCAGGCCTCTGTCAGCTGATCAATTACAGCGCCAATCCATCTGACCTCTGACCTCTGACCTGCTCCTCCAGGGGTCATTAGTCACAAGGCTACCAATGCTGTCCACTCATCTGCTAAAACTACAGGGTCACAAACACAACATAACAACATAACATAACATCTCATAATGGCCAGAACAGGCCATTCAGCCCAGCAATGCTCGCCTTTTCCTATCACTAAAATGTACCTACTGCTTAGTTTAGCTAAAAGCTAAATAGTATCTACTGTAGCACCGTATGAAGCCTGATCTTGATACTCTCTCTTGGTCTCTCTGTGCCCCGATGGTGCTGTAACTGGGCCGGTCTCCAGGGAGCAGGCCTGAGGGGGTTCTGTGAAGGTCCATTAGCCTCTCTGCTTCCGTCCTGTAGTGATCACAGCTCTAAAGTTCCGTGAGACTCTAATGAGCCGTTAGCTGTCAGAGTGCTGTGCTCAGACCACAATGACGGCACTAATATGGTGCTTTTCAGCACCCGACTACTCTAAGGCTACTTGGGGCAATTTATAGCCTAGTGGCTAAAGTGCTTGACTGGGATCCGGAAGGTTGGTTGTTCAAGCCCCAGTGTGGCAGCAGTAAGATCAGTGCAGCTGCTGGGCCCTTGAGCAAGGCCCTTAACCCCACATTGCACCAGGGGAGATGGTTCCTAATAAACTGTGAGGGGACTGAGCCCAGGGGACTGAACCCAGCGGTGGGACTAAACCCAGGGGACTGAACCCAGGGGACTGAACCCTGCAAAGGGTTAGGGTTAGTTGAGCCCATAAGAACAACAGAGTCCAGTCTTTTTAGACAGCCAGAAAAACTTCTAATCTAAAAATCTAAAAATACTCTGTGCTCTGGCTGTGGTACTCTGTGTGGATGTTAGTAATGATAATGCTTATGGCCCTTGGAGTGACCCCCACAGACCCATACAGGAGCAGGCCGGCCCCTACACTCCACAACCACAACCATAACCACAACCACAACCATAACCATAACCATAACCACAACCACAACCACAACCATAACCACAGCCACAACCATAACCACAACCACAACCATAACCATAACCACAACCACAACCATAACCACAACCACAACCACAACCATAACCACAGCCACAACCATAACCACAACCACAGCCACAACCATAACCACAACCATAACCACAACCACAACCATAACCATAACCACAGCCACAACCATAACCACAACCATAACCATAACCACAACCACAACCACAACCACAACCACAACCATAACCACAACCACAACCACAACCACAACAACAACCACAACCATAACCATAACCACAACCACAACCATAACCATAACCACAGCCACAACCATAACCACAACCATAACCACAACCACAACCACAACCACAACCACAACCATAACCACAGCCACAGCCACAACCACAACCACAACCATAACCATAACCACAGCCACAACCATAACCATAACCATAACCATAACCATAACCATAACCACAACCACAACCACAACCACAACCACAATCATAACCACAGCCACAACCATAACCATAACCATAACCATAACCACAACCACAACCACAACCATAACCACAACCATAACCATAACCACAACAACAACCACAACCATAACCATAACCATAACCACAGCCACAGCCATAACCATAACCATAACCATAACCAGAACCATAACCACAATCACAACCACAACCACAACCATAACCACAACCACAACCATAACCACAACCACAACCATAACCATAACCACAATCATAACCACAGCCACAACCACAACCATAACCATAACCACAGCCACAACCATAACCATAACCATAACCATAACCAGAACCATAACCATAACCACAACCACAACCACAACCACAACCATAAGCATGACCACGACCACGACCACGACCACGACCACAACCACAACCATAACCACAACCACAACCATAACCATAACCACAACCACAACCATAACCATAACCACAACCACAACCATAACCATAACCACAACCATAACCATAACCATAACCACAACCATAACCACAACCATAACCATAACCACAACCACAACCATAACCATAACCATAACCATAACCACAATCACAACCACAACCACAACCATAACCATAACCACAACCATAACCATAACCATAACCATGACGACGTGTGCATCAACACTGATGTCATCTGCCATTTTGAATGTGACGCCATGTAAATTCAGATGGATTCTGATTGGCTGTCAGCGTTTTTATCGTTCATGCAGCTGGGTTGCTCTGAAAGTGATCCCAGTGATACTGTGGTCATTATAGTTGTGGAGTTGAGTTTTGACATATGATGTGTTTATTGTTCTAGCTCTGGGTGTTGGTGTGGGGAGGCCACAGCTCCACACTGCAGCGGCTGATGAAGAGGATGACACCTCAGCGCACTGTCAGGGGCGCTCCGTCTGCCCCCGGAGCGCAGGAACACAGTCCGTCACTCTCCCGTTACCTCACCACCCACCGCATGCTGTATAAATAGTATCCTCTGCCTATTTGAGCCAATCAAATCAGCAGATTTATTTTTACCCCAGGTAGAAAATGCTGAAATACACAGGTAAGTTTGGGAACAGATCAGGGCTGAAGTACTGATACAAATGTTTAACAAGACTGACCAGGTGGTCCACAAAGACAAGCACGGGAACACTGATTATATGATTATAGGATGAATATTTTTAATATTTTATTTGAGTGTCCTTCCCTCACATGCAGTGAGTCAGAGCTGTAGAATGTTCCAGTTTGTTTTAAAGAGGACAAACTCAACTGCCCAGCTCCTGGAGATGTCTAAAACGTGCTGACGAAGACAAATCCATTTTAAACTTGCAGTGCGCTGAGAAAGAAGGGCTTGGGGATGGTGGTGGTTTCTTTCCTTACAAAAGAGTGCTGAGATTTCCGGAGTGACTTGCTTAATTAATTTTTTATGCCTTCAATTTGGAGACGTGTTTCTTTTAGCCCTACATAGAGTCCCCAGGGTGCTGCGTGATAAATGATTCATTCCCTTATTTATCAAAAGTCGGTATTTTAGTCAGGTTTCATTTCAAATTGTATCCGTATCTTCAGATGAAAACACCTTGAGATGCTGCGTGGGCCTGGCTCTTGGCCTCCTCGGGCGGATGGGAAACGGCTGAGTGGGGCGTAATGGAGCCAGCGGGTCCTCCGGGGATAACACTGCACCCGGATCAGTCTCCTCTCCACTCCCCTCCAAGCTCCTGGAGAGGAAATGTGATCCAGAATTATCAGCAGCCTCAACCACAACCAAAACGTGTGAGAGAATATATTGGCTTTGAGTGTGTGTGAGTGTGTGTGTGTGTGTGTGTGTAAGAGAGAGAGAGAGAGAGAGAGAGAGAGAGAGAGAGAGAGAGAGAGAGAGAGAGAGAGAGAGACTGACTGTGTGCGTGTGTGAGACAAAGAGATAGTGTGTGTGTGTGTGTGTGTGTGTGTGTGTGTGTGTGAGAGAGAGAGAGAGAGAGAGAGAGAGAGAGAGAGAGAGAGAGAGAGAGAGAGAGAGAGAGAGACGGGAAACACTCTTTTTTTCCCGGCTTGCGGTGGGAATTGACTGTCATTAATCTAAAACAAAGGTTAGAAATAATAGCTACATCGGAATATAGACTACATTCTTCTACATTGATCTGGAGCGAGGGTTGCCGTTGGTTACGGGGCGCGTTCGAACTGGACGCGAGTCACGTGCGCAGATAAGTGCCCGTTAAAAACACTTTTAGGTAAATAAGGAGTGAAGTGTGTTCCAGCCCCACGCGGCCAGCCGGGGGAGCGGAGCAGCGCAGCGGCTTTTAAGCACCGCGGATAGCGCACGACGACTGCGCCACGAGGAGAGGTTCCGCCGTGCGCAACCCGGGATTAGTGTTACGGGAGAGATCTCAAACTAGCTCCGGTCCACATTCCCTCGCGGACGGGTCCGGGATGAGCGGCTGACCTGGTGGACGAATGCGCCATTAAGAGCAGGAGATCAGGTGGGCGCCGATTCGGGAGAGCGGGGTTGCGACGGATCAATCCCCTCCGTTGAGGAGTGCTGAAACATGTCCCAGGGAGGATGTGCGGCAGCCGGAAGATCATCTGCAGCTTACTGCTGCTGTCCGCGCTGGAGATCGGGCTGGGCGTGTCCAGCATCGCGCTGGGCGCCGTGGGCATCTGCCGCGCAAGACCCAACTACAAGCCGCAGCAAGGCGACGCCTCTCCGGTGTGGAGTGGTGTGTGTGTACGTTACGCGCTTCTTTTCTTTTACTACGCTCTCTCCGGACGCAGTGGTGTGTGTGTACGTTACGCGCTTCTTTTCTTTTACTACGCTCTCTCCGGACGCAGTGGTGTGTGTGTACGTTACGCGCTTCTTTTCTTTTACTACGCTCTCTCCGGACGCAGTGGAACTTTCAAAATGGATTGAAAAGCATATATTTTATTTCTTCTCTCTCTCCCATTTTGTCGTTATCTTCACCTCTGTAGCGCAGTAAACCACACGGGCGGACAGGGAAGGGGACGCGTACTGGCTGTTTCTCAAACTTTGTGCTCACTTTGTGCTCACTTTTAACAGTTGTGGTTTTATTGTATCAATTCCACTGGGATCTTCGGTCGTGGTTTTTATTAGTCAGGTTTGCTTTACCAATAGTCCTGCTCAGCACGAGCGACTGGTGCTATTCAGTTTCGTGTCTAACTGAGCGTGCGTGCGCATGGAAAAATTTAAATTTTTTGTGCATGCAAATCTATTTTTGAGGCTACTTTTGTAACCAGTCGGGGAATTGAATGGATTTGATCAAAACGGGCCCCAGTGAAAAGGAGATTCCCGGCCGTGTTTTTATTTCAGTCACTCTCAGCGCTGTGCCTGGAGATCTACCATG
>NC_083768.1:61239620-61267251 GCF_963514075.1 Conger conger | reverse complement strand
GAGTGTAATAGTGTGGTGTGTCGGGGGGGGAGGGGGGGGTGTAAAAGAGTGTAATAGTGTGGTGTGTCAGGGGGGTGTGTGTGTAAAAGAGTGTAATAGTGTGGTGGGGGGTGTAAAAGAGTGTAATAGTGTGGTGTGTCGGGGGGGAGGGGGGGTGTAAAAGAGTGTAATAGTGTGGTGTGTCGGGAGGGGGGGGTGTAAAAGAGTGTAATAGTGTGGTGTGTCGGGGGGGGGTGTAAAAGAGTGTAATAGTGTGGTGTGTCGGGGGGGGAGGGGGGGTGTAAAAGAGTGCAATAGTGTGGTGTGTCAGGGGGGTGTAAAAGAGTGTAATAGTGTGGTGTGTCGGGGGGGAGGGGGGGGTGTAAAAGAGTGTAATAGTGTGGTGTGTCGGGGGGGGTGTAAAAGAGTGTAATAGTGTGGTGTGTCGGGGGGGGAGGGGGGGGTGTAAAAGAGTGTAATAGTGTGTGGTGTTTCGGGGGGGGTGTAAAAGAGTGTAATAGTGTGGTGTGTCGGGGGGGGTGTAAAAGAGTGTAATAGTGTGGTGTGTCGGGGGGGGAGGGGGGGTGTAAAAGAGTGTAATAGTGTGGTGTGTCAGGGGGGTGTGTGTGTAAAAGAGTGTAATAGTGTGGTGGGGGGTGTAAAAGAGTGTAATAGTGTGGTGTGTCGGGGGGGAGGGGGGGTGTAAAAGAGTGTAATAGTGTGGTGTGTCGGGAGGGGGGGTGTAAAAGAGTGTAATAGTGTGGTGTGTCGGGGGGGGTGTAAAAGAGTGTAATAGTGTGGTGTGTCGGGGGGGGAGGGGGGGTGTAAAAGAGTGCAATAGTGTGGTGTGTCAGGGGGGTGTAAAAGAGTGTAATAGTGTGGTGTGTCGGGGGGGAGGGGGGGTGTAAAAGAGTGTAATAGTGTGGTGTGTCGGGGGGGGGTGTAAAAGAGTGTAATAGTGTGGTGTGTCGGGGGGGGAGGGGGGGTGTAAAAGAGTGTAATAGTGTGGTGTTTCGGGGGGGGTGTAAAAGAGTGTAATAGTGTGGTGTGTCGGGGGGGGTGTAAAAGAGTGTAATAGTGTGGTGTGTCGGGGGGGGAGGGGGGGTGTAAAAGAGTGTAATAGTGTGGTGTGTCAGGGGGGTGTGTGTGTAAAAGAGTGTAATAGTGTGGTGGGGGGTGTAAAAGAGTGTAATAGTGTGGTGTGTCGGGGGGGAGGGGGGGTGTAAAAGAGTGTAATAGTGTGGTGTGTCGGGAGGGGGGGGTGTAAAAGAGTGTAATAGTGTGGTGTGTCGGGGGGGGGGTGTAAAAGAGTGTAATAGTGTGGTGTGTCGGGGGGGGAGGGGGGGTGTAAAAGAGTGTAATAGTGTGGTGTGTCAGGGGGGGTGTAAAAGAGTGTAATAGTGTGGTGTGTCGGGGGGGAGGGGGGGTGTAAAAGAGTGTAATAGTGTGGTGTGTCGGGGGGGGTGTAAAAGAGTGTAATAGTGTGGTGTGTCGGGGGGGAGGGGGGGTGTAAAAGAGTGTAATAGTGTGGTGTGTCGGGGGGGGGTGTAAAAGAGTGTAATAGTGTGGTGTGTCGGGGGGGTGTAAAAGAGTGTAATAGTGTGGTGTGTCGGGGGGGGAGGGGGGGGTGTAAAAGAGTGTAATAGTGTGGTGTGTCAGGGGGGTGTGTGTGTAAAAGAGTGTAATAGTGTGGTGGGGGGTGTAAAAGAGTGTAATAGTGTGGTGTGTCAGGGGAGGGTGTAAAAGAGTGTAATAGTGTGGTGTGTCAGGGGGGGGAGGGGGGGTGTAAAAGAGTGTAATAGTGTGGTGTGTCAGGGGGGTGTGTGTGTAAAAGAGTGTAATAGTGTGGTGTGTCAGGGGGGGGAGGGGGGGTGTAAAAGAGTGTAATAGTGTGGTGTGTCAGGGGGGTGTGTGTGTAAAAGAGTGTAATAGTGTGGTGTGTCGGGGGGGGAGGGGGGGGTTTAAAAGAGTGTAATAGTGTGGTGTGTCGGGGGGGGGTGTAAAAGAGTGTAATAGTGTGGTGTGTCGGGGGGGGGGGTGTAAAAGAGTGTAATAGTGTGGTGTGTCGGGGGGGGAGGGGGGGTGTAAAAGAGTGTAATAGTGTGGTGTGTCGGGGGGGTGTGTGTGTAAAAGAGTGTAATAGTGTGGTGTGTCAGGGGGGGAGGGGGGGTGTAAAAGAGTGTAATAGTGTGGTGTGTCAGGGGGGTGTGTGTGTAAAAGAGTGTAATAGTGTGGTGTGTCGGGGGGGGAAGGGGGGGAAGGGGGGGTGTAAAAGAGTGTAATAGTGTGGTGTGTCAGGGGGGTGTAAAAGAGTGTAATAGTGTGGTGTGTCAGGGGAGGGTGTAAAAGAGTGTAATAGTGTGGTGTGTCAGGGGGGTGTGTGTGTAAAAGAGTGTAATAGTGTGGTGTGTCAGGGGAGGGTGTAAAAGAGTAATAGTGTGGTGTGTCAGGGGGGTGTGTGTGTAAAAGAGTGTAATAGTGTGGTGTGTCGGGGGGGAGGGGGTGTGTAAAAGAGTGTAATAGTGTGGTGTGTCGGGGGGGGGTGTAAAAGAGTGTAATAGTGTGGTGTGTCAGGGGGGGGAGGGGGGGTGTAAAAGAGTGTAATAGTGTGGTGTGTCGGGGGGGGAGGGGGGGTGTAAAAGAGTGTAATAGTGTGGTGTGTCGGGGGGGTGTAAAAGAGTGTAATAGTGTGGTGTGTCGGGGGGGTGTGTGTGTAAAAGAGTGTAATAGTGTGGTGTGTCAGGGGGGGAGGGGGGGTGTAAAAGAGTGTAATAGTGTGGTGTGTCAGGGGGGTGTGTGTGTAAAAGAGTGTAATAGTGTGGTGTGTCGGGGGGGGGGGGGTGTAAAAGAGTGTAATAGTGTGGTGTGTCGGGGGGGTGTAAAAGAGTGTAATAGTGTGGTGTGTCGGGGGGGTGTGTGTGTAAAAGAGTGTAATAGTGTGGTGTGTCGGGGGGGATGTAAAAGAGTGTAATAGTGTGGTGTGTCGGTGGGGGGAGGGGGTGTGTAAAAGAGTGTAATAGTGTGGTGTGTCAGGGGGGGAGGGGGGGTGTAAAAGAGTGTAATAGTGTGGTGTGTCAGGGGGGTGTGTGTGTAAAAGAGTGTAATAGTGTGGTGTGTCGGGGGGGAGGGGGTGTGTAAAAGAGTGTAATAGTGTGGTGTGTCAGGGGGGTGTGTGTGTAAAAGAGTGTAATAGTGTGGTGTGTCGGGGGGGGAGGTGGGGTGTAAAAGAGTGTAATAGTGTGGTGTGTCAGGGGAGGGTGTAAAAGAGTGTAATAGTGTGGTGTGTCAGGGGGGGGAGGGGGGGTGTAAAAGAGTGTAATAGTGTGGTGTGTCGGGGGGGAGGGGGGGTGTAAAAGAGTGTAATAGTGTGGTGTGTCGGGGGGGGAGGGGGGGTGTAAAAGAGTGTAATAGTGTGGTGTGTCAGGGGGGTGTAAAAGAGTGTAATAGTGTGGTGTGTCAGGGGGGTGTAAAAGAGTGTAATAGTGTGGTGTGTCAGGGGAGGGTGTAAAAGAGTGTAATAGTGTGGTGTGTCAGGGGGGTGTGTGTGTAAAAGAGTGTAATAGTGTGGTGTGTCAGGGGAGGGTGTAAAAGAGTAATAGTGTGGTGTGTCAGGGGGGTGTGTGTGTAAAAGAGTGTAATAGTGTGGTGTGTCGGGGGGGAGGGGGTGTGTAAAAGAGTGTAATAGTGTGGTGTGTCGGGGGGGGGTGTAAAAGAGTGTAATAGTGTGGTGTGTCAGGGGGGGGAGGGGGGGTGTAAAAGAGTGTAATAGTGTGGTGTGTCGGGGGGGGGAGGGGGGGTGTAAAAGAGTGTAATAGTGTGGTGTGTCGGGGGGGGGAGGGGGGGGTGTAAAAGAGTGTAATAGTGTGGTGTGTCGGGGGGGAGGGGGGGTGTAAAAGAGTGTAATAGTGTGGTGTGTCGGGGGGGTGTAAAAGAGTGTAATAGTGTGGTGTGTCAGGGGGGGGGAGGGGGGGTGTAAAAGAGTGTAATAGTGTGGTGTGTCGGGGGGGAGGGGGGGTGTAAAAGAGTGTAATAGTGTGGTGTGTCAGGGGGGGAGGGGGGGTGTAAAAGAGTGTAATAGTGTGGTGTGTCGGGGGTGTGTGTGTAAAAGAGTGTAATAGTGTGGTGTGTCAGGGGGGGGAGGGGGGGTGTAAAAGAGTGTAATAGTGTGGTGTGTCGGGGGGGGAGGGGGGGTGTAAAAGAGTGTAATAGTGTGGTGTGTCGGGGGGGGTGTAAAAGAGTGTAATAGTGTGGTGTGTCGGGGGGGAGGGGGGGTGTAAAAGAGTGTAATAGTGTGGTGTGTCGGGGGGGAGGGGGGGTGTAAAAGAGTGTAATAGTGTGGTGGGGGGGTGGGGGGTGGGGGGTGGGTGTAAAAGAGTGTAATAGTGTGGTGAGGGGGGGAGGGGGGGTGTAAAAGAGTGTAATAGTGTGGAGGGGGGGTGTAAAAGAGTGTAATAGTGTGGTGGGGGGGGGAGGGGGGGTGTAAAAGAGTGTAATAGTGTGGTGGGGGGGGGAGGGGGGGTGTAAAAGAGTGTAATAGTGTGGTGGGGGGGGTGTAAAAGAGTGTAATAGTGTGGTGGGGGGGAGGGGGGTGTAAAAGAGTGTAATAGTGTGGTGGGGGGGGTGTAAAAGAGTGTAATAGTGTGGTGGGGGGGAGGGGGGGTGTAAAAGAGTGTAATAGTGTGGTGGGGGGGGTGTAAAAGAGTGTAATAGTGTGGTGTGTCGGGGGAGGGTGTAAAAGAGTGTAATAGTGTGGTGTGTCGGGGGGGGGGGTGTAAAAGAGTGTAATAGTGTGGTGTGTCAGGGGGGGTGTAAAAGAGTGTAATAGTGTGGTGTGTCAGGGGGGGTGTAAAAGAGTGTAATAGTGTGGTGTGTCGGGGGGGAGGGGGGGTGTAAAAGAGTGTAATAGTGTGGAGGGAGGGTGTAAAAGAGTGTAATAGTGTGGTGGGGGGGAGTAAAAGAGTGTAATAGTGTGGTGGGGGGGTGTAAAAGAGTGTAATAGTGTGGTGGGGGGGGAGGGGGGGTGTAAAAGAGTGTAATAGTGTGGAGGGGGGGTGTAAAAGAGTGTAATAGTGTGGTGGGGGGGGGAGGGGGGGGTGTAAAAGAGTGTAATAGTGTGGTGGGGGGGTGTAAAAGAGTGTAATAGTGTGGTGGGGGGGTGTAAAAGAGTGTAATAGTGTGGTGTGTCAGGGGGGGTGTAAAAGAGTGTAATAGTGTGGTGTGTCGGGGGGGGGTGTAAAAGAGTGTAATAGTGTGGTGGGGGGGTGTAAAAGAGTGTAATAGTGTGGTGGAGGGGTGTAAAAGAGTGTAATAGTGTGGAGGGAGGGTGTAAAAGAGTGTAATAGTGTGGAGGGGGGGTGTAAAAGAGTGTAATAGTGTGGTGTGTCGGGGGGGGGGGGTGTAAGAGTGTAATAGTGTGGTGGGGGGGTGTAAAAGAGTGTAATAGTGTGGTGGGGGGGTGTAAAAGAGTGTAATAGTGTGGTGGGGGGGTGTAAAAGAGTGTAATAGTGTGGTGTGTCGGGGGGGGGTGTAAAAGAGTGTAATAGTGTGGAGGGGGGGTGTAAAAGAGTGTAATAGTGTGGTGGGGGGGTGTAAAAGAGTGTAATAGTGTGGTGGGGGGGTGTAAAAGAGTGTAATAGTGTGGTGGGGGGGGAGGGGGGGTGTAAAAGAGTGTAATAGTGTGGTGGGGGGTGTAAAAGAGTGTAATAGTGTGGTGGGGGGGTGTAAAAGAGTGTAATAGTGTGGTGGGGGGGTGTAAAAGAGTGTAATAGTGTGGTGTGTCGGGGGGGGGTGTAAAAGAGTGTAATAGTGTGGAGGGGGGGTGTAAAAGAGTGTAATAGTGTGGAGGGGGGGTGTAAAAGAGTGTAATAGTGTGGTGGGGGGGGAGGGGGGGTGTAAAAGAGTGTAATAGTGTGGTGGGGGGTGTAAAAGAGTGTAATAGTGTGGTGGGGGGTGTAAAAGAGTGTAATAGTGTGGTGTGTCGGGGGAGGGTGTAAAAGAGTGTAATAGTGTGGTGTGTCGGGGGGGGGGTGTAAAAGAGTGTAATAGTGTGGTGGGGGGGTGTAAAAGAGTGTAATAGTGTGGTGTGTCGGGGGGGGGGTGTAAAAGAGTGTAATAGTGTGGTGGGGGGGTGTAAAAGAGTGTAATAGTGTGGAGGGGGGGGTGTAAAAGAGTGTAATAGTGGGGAGGGGGGGTGTAAAAGAGTGTAATAGTGTGGAGGGGGGGTGTAAAAGAGTGTAATAGTGTGGAGGGGGGGTGTAATAGAGTGTAATAGTGTGGTGGGGGGGTGTAAAAGAGTGTAATAGTGTGGAGGGGGGGTGTAAAAGAGTGTAATAGTGTGGTGGGGTGGGGGGGTGTAAAAGAGTGTAATAGTGTGGTGTGTCGGGGGGGGGGGTGTAAAAGAGTGTAATAGTGTGGTGGGGGGGTGTAAAAGAGTGTAATAGTGTGGTGTGTCGGGGGGGGTGTAAAAGAGTGTAATAGTGTGGGGGGAGGGTGTAATAGTGTGGTGGGGGGGTGTAAAAGAGTGTAATAGTGTGGTGGGGGGGTGTAAAAGAGTGTAATAGTGTGGTGGGGGGGTGTAAAAGAGTGTAATAGTGTGGTGTGTCGGGGGGGGGTGTAAAAGAGTGTAATAGTGTGGTGGGGGGGTGTAAAAGAGTGTAATAGTGTGGTGGGGGGGTGTAAAAGAGTGTAATAGTGTGGTGGGGGGGTGTAAAAGAGTGTAATAGTGTGGTGGGGGGGTGTAAAAGAGTGTATGCAGAGAGAGAGCCCTTCTTCCCAAACAGAGGAGCGACCCTCTCGAGTGTGTAGAGCTGTGTGCCAGCAGTTAAACACCACCTCCTTTAAATTTATATATGAGTACACTCCTCTATAAAAATGCCCTGAGAGTTTCATTGGTAACTAATTAAATAATGCTGCATGAATTAGCATTCAGTATTAGTAGCAGATTAGTATCAGCGCTATGGGAGAACCGTAGATCTTTAACTGAAACATCGGCGTCCAAGTGCGGATAAGGGTAACTAAATACTCTGCGCGTTCGGTTTTACAAGCGATGTGTGTTAATTAGCGGTTTTCTAACGGCGGGGATATGAGAGAACGGAGGAGAGGGGCATTCTGGGATTTGAAAGGTTCTGCGTCTCAGCCAACACTGTCATTGTTTCTCGGGCTTTATTTCTTATTTAAAACCAATATTTACCCAGCAGCCACTGGGGCACAGGATTACCTCATATTCTCCTGGTACAGCTGTGCTTTCTCAGCGTTGCCGTGGTGACGGCCGGAATGCGCACATCATGTTTACACTGCAGATAGGAAAACAAGCCGAGCAAAGACCTTCCACACTGCTTCTCTTCGGCTCCGTTACTGATGCCTTGTGTGAGCTTTGAGTGGATTATTCCCGAGGCACAGCGCAGTCTCAGGGTAAACTGTTGGCCTTTCAGAATTGTAACTGCTTTTATTTTCAGTGGAGGTCACTCCTGTAGACTAAAATGGTTTTTTTCAGAATTCTGGAAAAAATAAAGTTATATTTTTGTGTGTTACTTACCACCAACTCTCCCAACAGCCTTACAGCATCTACACCCTGTGTTACTTACCACCAACTCTCCCAACAGCCTTACAGCACCTACACCCTGTGTTGCTTACCACTAACTCTCCCAACAGCCTTACAGCACCTACACCCTGTGTTACTTACCACCAACTCTCCCAACAGCCTTACAGCACCTACACCCTGTGTTACTTACCACCAACTCTCCCTGCAGCCTTATGGCATATAGTGATATCCCTTGCAGTATGCCAATATGGCAGATGACACATTTACCCCCCAACACTGAGATCTGCACCAGCCTACAGCTCATCCCCAACACTAAGATCTGCACCAGCCTACAGCTCATCCCCAACACTGAGATCTGCACCAGCCTACAGCTCATCCCCAACACTGAGATCTGCACCAGCCTACAGCTCATCCCCAACACTGAGATCTGCACCAGCCTACAGCTCATCCCCAACACTGAGATCTGCACCAGCCTACAGCTCATCCCCAACACTGAGATCTGCACCAGCCTACAGCTCATCCCCAACACTGAGGTCTGCACCAGAGGGATGTAGGTTTCAGTCCCAGTTCACTCACAACTGTCACACCCCTTGAGTAACAATACTCAACCCACTCCTGCTGTTGGCTGTAGCCCTCCCACTGTGTGGGTATCCCTCACGGTTACCAAGACAAACAGCCCAGTTTATGGGGTTTGGGCCAGTGGAAGTGCGCTCTGGCCTGGGAACCAACAGTCGTTTACTCTAATTTGCAAAATAAAAGGCGGCTCAAATATAGTGAGTGTGGGGGAATGTTATATTTGGTCGTCAGTGCTGCTCTTTTAAGTGATGGAACTCTCATTATTTAGTTCCCATTGCACCAGGATACAGAGCAAACAGCGCGCGCGGCCCTTTGTCAACGCGGGGCTCCAGCTCAGCACCGTTAAAACCTGCGCCGCTCAGCGCTACCCGTCACTTTCACTCAGATCCCTCTTTAAAGGGATTTCCACTCCGTCCGGGGACATGAAAGCGCGTAGAGTCGAATTAGAGACATTACAACAGCGGGGAAAGACCCATGGAACCGTGCCAAGAGGACCTGACTTCCTCGCTCTGACAGGATTTCGCGGCTGAATAACGGCGTCGTTGATATCCACGCGACGCAAACGGTCGGCCGTCATCTTTCATCCTGGACCGGTCCGTAATCCCGTTATGACACGAGCGCTATGCCTCCGTAGTGCGATGTGTAACCAATCCAGTGATCTCATCGCCAACGTTTCCCTCTGAGAACTCCCAAATATTTACCCATGTCCCCCTGAGTATTTCTCATTATTTCCGAATAAAATGGAGATTCAAGGGTCGCTTTTGGAACCTTCGTTTTTGGACTATGTAAGTGACATTCACTTTCTAGATTTGTCTCCGAAACCGGCAGCGAAGCTCAACTCGACCACGTCTCTACACTGCGCGGATTTGCGGGGCCGATATTTGGATATCATCTCCATCCCAGGAGGAGACGAGGCGACGCGCTCCGTTCCGAGCGGCTACCCGGGGACGGGCGGCGCGCCCGCCCTTGGCACGGCCTCGCTCACAGGGAGGTCGAAGAGGAAGCGTGTTATCACCACGGTCCAGAGGCGGGCCGCGAACATCAGGGAGCGCCGGCGCATGTTCAGCCTGAACGAGGCTTTCGATGAACTCCGGAAGAAGGTTCCCACCTTCGCCTACGAGAAGCGGTTGTCGCGGATCGAAACTCTAAGACTGGCCGTCGTGTACATCTCTTTTATGACGGATCTGCTGAAGGAGGATCACACGGCTACCGGCTGATGAACTATGGCTAATTGAGAAAATGTTAAATAGTATAAGTTGTATACAGTATTATTAATGTATCCATAATTGTGTCCTATAATAACAGCTCTCAATAGATATTTTTGTTACATTATCACCATAATATCAGAACCGTTTTCACTGTTAAAACCTTAATACTAATATGCATTTCTTCAACAGAGAATACAATCCTACTTTTGTAAACTTGGATTGTCTGAAAGCTTCTGATTTTTATCCAATATGCATTCAACTGGAGAACAACTTTCTTGTAAATTAAACGAGCGTTGCTATAATAATAATAATAATAATAATAATAATAATTATTATTATTATTATTATTATAACAGTTTGCACTTAAATGCACTTTTTATGTCATGTATTGTTTTAAAATGCAACACTGTTTTAAGATTTAGCTCCTCAGTGCCAAATCAGATACTTTGTAAAGAGGACATTTTATACCTTTTATTTCAGAAAAATAATGAAATTCATATAATATCATTCTTCTGCATCCCAGTAAGATAGGATAGAATGTCTCTTACATAGGAGAGCCCTTTCTGAGTTCACACATTAGGACTGCGGAGGTGCCTCTGATCCCGAGGCTTTCAGAGTGGAGCTGACGTCCCCCCTCTTCCCTCCTGTAGCCGTTCTCCGTTACTGGGGCAATGGGCCCAGCTATTTCATTCCCAGACTGTTCATCTATGAAGTATCGTCACAGTTTATCATTTGGAATGAATTTTGTCTGAGGCTGTTTGCGCCCAGAGGGGGGGCTGGGGGGGGAGCCGGGGGGGTTCTGTCCGAGTCGTTCAGTTAGAGAGGGGCATGCTGGGGAATCTCCCCAGGATGACATCACTCATAGCTCCACCTCCTGAAGCAGCGCCGTCCCCTGATCCATAAGAACCTAAAACTACAGTACATCGCTAGAACCTAAAACTACAGTACATCGCTAGAACCTAAAACTACAGTACATCGCTAGAACCTAAAAACTACAGTACATCGCTAGAACCTAAAACTACAGTACATCGCTAGAACCTAAAACTACAGTACATCGCTAGAGCCAGAAACTAAAGTACATCGCTAGAACCGAAAACTACAGTACATCGCTAGAGCCAGAAACTAAAGTACATCGCTAGAACCTAAAAACTAAAGTACATCGCTAGAACCTAAAACTACAGTACATCGCTAGAACCTAAAAACTACAGTACATCGCTAGAACCTAAAACTACAGTACATCGCTAGAACCTAAAACTACAGTACATCGCTAGAGCCAGAAACTAAAGTACATCGCTAGAACCGAAAACTACAGTACATCGCTAGAACCTAAAAACTAAACTACATCGCTAGAACCGAAAACTACAGTACATCGCTAGAACCTAAAAACTACAGTACATCGCTAGAACCTAAAAACTAAAGTACATCGCTAGAACCTAAAACTACAGTACATCGCTAGAACCTAAAAACTACAGTACATCGCTAGAACCTAAAAACTAAAGTACATCGCTAGAACCTAAAAACTCAAGTACATCGCTAGAACCTAGAAACTCAAGTCAATCGCTAGAACCTAAAAACTCAAGTCAATCACTAGAACCTAAAAACTAAAGTACATCGCTAGAACCTAAAAACTAAAGTCAATCGCCAGAACCTAAAAACTAAAGTACATCGCTAGAACCTAAAAACTAAACTACATCGCTAGAACCTAAACACCAAAGTACATCGCTAGAACCTAAAAACTAAACTACATCGCTAGAACCTAAACACCAAAGTACATCGCTAGAACCTAAAAACTAAAGTACATCGCTAGAATTTGTGGCTCAAATGAAGCACTCCCAAGGTTTGACCAGGTTATTATTCATGCACAAAAAAACGAATTTTACTAAAACCACCAAAAAAAATCACACGAATGACAATGGCCAAAGTTCTTGAATTTAAGCAAAACATTCAGAAATGACACATTGTTTTACGAAAGATTTACTGGCTGATATATTACTATATTGATCAGTAAATCATTATAGTGTAAATGTTTCACCACATGGCTGAAGTTGAGGTCTGATCTTGTTTTGTGTTGAGCTGGTGATTGTGTATGTATACTGGAGTTGCAGCCCACCTACAATCACCCTATACCTGCCCTGCCCTATACCTGCCCTGCCCTATACCTGCCCTACCCTATACCTGCCCTACCCTATACCTGCCCTGCCCTATACCTCTCCTACCCTATACCTGCCCTGCCCTATACCTCTCCTACCCTATACCTGCCCTGCCCTATACCTATCCTACCCTATACCTGCCCTGCCCTATACCTGCCCTGCCCTATACCTATCCTACCCTATACCTGCCCTACCCTATACCTGCCCTGCCCTATACCTCTCCTACCCTATACCTGCCCTGCCCTATACCTATCCTACCCTATACCTGCCCTGCCCTATACCTATCCTACCCTATACCTGCCCTGCCCTATACCTATCCTACCCTATACCTGCCCTGCCCTATACCTATCCTACCCTATACCTGCCCTGCCCTATACCTGCCCTACCCTATACCTGCCCTACCCTATACCTCTCCTACCCTATACCTGCCCTGCCCTATACCTATCCTACCCTATACCTGCCCTGCCCTATACCTGCCCTGCCCTATACCTTCCCTGCCCTATACCTATCCTACCCTATACCTGCTCTGCCCTATACCTTTATATTTTTGGCAGTTTTTGGGCTTTTCCTTTTTTTCCCATATTTTTCTGTGCTTTATTAAATATCTGAGGTGAGGTGAGTGACCGCCAGTTTGTAAGAGGTGCTACAGGTGTAAAGATGGTTCAGGTGTAAAGATGGTTCAGGTGTAAAGACGGTTTTGGAGAGACCAGTTTGCAGTACTTTAGACCTCACTGTAAACAGTGTGGAAGAAACTGGTTCAGACTGCCTGACTGGACACAACCCAAGAGGTCTGACAGTCACTAAACTTGTGGGATGGGTTAGTGCGCCCTCTGGTTGTGCATGTGTGTATGGTATATTTAATTTGGGGTTACTTTAAATCTACCTCGTTATTATTCCGTTATATTTCTGGATTATGTATTTGTGGCTTATATACAGCGCACCTGGATGAAAATTGCCCAGATGTTTTGCGTCAAGTCTGTGCACGTGGCTCATTCGGAAAAGGAAATGTCGTAATTTCACCTCGATTCGTTTTTTTAATCGCATCTGTGGGTCTAGGGGAAAAGCGCCGTAAACACTGAGCCCGGGGGTGCAGTTTGCTGTGGTGTTAAAGTTGCACGTTTGGAATATTTTATTTTGGGAATCAGACGGTCTTTAACTGCATCCGTTAATGTTAAAAGTGTTTTATATGTTTTATTTGGACAGTAATGTTTGTGTAACACTGACCTCACGGGCCCAGCCGCTCACCCTGCCGCTGCCCAGCTTATTAACGGGCTGCCAGGCTGTCGTGGGCTTCCGAGCTTCCAGGAGGTCCCTTGTGAAAACAAACGCCCAGATCTCAGCGGGTAAGCGAGGCAGCGGCATTCCTCAGCTCCACGGTGTTACAGGAAACCCAGATTACTGAGCCCAGACGGCTCCGAACGGGGACACATTAAACACATCTTGCGCAGTGTCTTTTTGCCCAAAATGGCTGTTTCCCCTTCCTTTAGCACTCTCAAGTCAATTTATGATGCAAATGAGGAATCGGGGTTTCTAGTAGTGATTCATTTTATTATTAATTTCCACTGACGCGCGTATCAGTTCCTTCCTGGCACTTCCCTCAGCTCGTGTCTGGACGCCCCTCCAGTGTGATGTCATTCCGCGCACCCCGTGACGAGTCAGCCGGGGAGAGTGCGCCAGGAGACGGGGAGAGGCGTCACATTACCGCGGCTGATCACTCGCAAGTCCCGCGTCTGGCCCAGGTAGCGAACTGCACCCTCATTCACCAAGGCTGTTTGCGCCTGCGACATCAGGGGCCGTTGTGTTTGGCGTGATGTTGTCTTCTGAACCAATTTAGACAGCTCTCTAAAACAATAAGGTATGACGTTGTATAAAATAATGTTAGGCTACCACTGATTATTTTCAGTTGGCGATTTAGTTGCGTATTGTAAGTTATAAACCTGGCTTCAAACCTCAGTTTGATTCACAAATGTAATGAACTTATCAAAATTCCAGTTTCGTACTGAAGAGTTATTTTGTGATTTGGAAATTGCTATAAAAACATGTTTTCCTTTCCCAGGTTTAAACGCTTTAGGCATTCTAAACCTTCGTCATGGCCGTTTACCCATTTTCGACTAAACGCGTAAAACTGAAACGCAACTTTAAAATTATATTTTCTCAACACTGATATTCTTGGCTCCCGTGCCAGACGCCTCCGAGAGAATTGATTCTTGTATAACGGAAAGTTTTTTTGATAGTTCCTTGGACGCGCCCACCCCTCGCTTCGCGTATTTGATTTTCTTGGCCAATCGCCTCCCTCTCCAAACATTTCTCCATCCAGCCTTTAAGAGCGCTCAAAGTTTCCTACAAGTTAGAGGCGCCGCCACGGCCCAGGAGCCAGGGCGTGAGGACTTTACCCAATTCTCCTTGGGTGAGCACCCGGACTGAAGGCTATACGTGGATACTTTCAGACATCTAAAAGGAACTGCGTCTGGAAGCGATGTTTGAAGAAACGAACCAGGACGAATCCAGGTCTCCCGTTTCTCCCGACGACAGTCGAACGAACAGCGAGGAAGAGCCGGAGAGGCTGCCGAGGCGAAGCGGGAGGAACAGGAGAGGTGGAAGTAGAAACGGAGAGGATTGGGACAGCGCGACTCCGGGGAAAAGAGTGAAAAGGTGCAGCAGCCCGCAGCCTCCCGAAGACGTGCACGCGCAGAGAGCCATGGCGAACGTGCGCGAGCGGCAGAGGACGCAGTCACTGAACGAGGCCTTCGCGTCGCTACGGAAGATCATTCCCACTCTGCCCTCGGACAAACTCAGCAAGATCCAGACGCTGAAACTGGCCGCCAGGTACATAGACTTCCTCTGCCAGGTCCTGCAGAGCGACGAGCTGGGCTCCAAAATGGCCAACTGTAGCTCCACGGTTCCGGAGAGGCTGAGCTACGCCTTCTCCGTGTGGAGGATGGAGGGCGCCTGGTCCATGTCAACATCTCACTAGCGTCTGTAGAGCCTCGGGGCGGCATGTTATGTTCTGCGTTCAGTGTCCGCGTTTAAAACGAGTGAATGTTATTGGCATTTCTAGACACCTTTTACTGGCTGAACGATTTAAATTTCCGTTCCCATCGCCTAATATTCAGATTGTATTCTTTTGGTTTGACTGTATTTATCTTTATACTACCTTACCACTGAATTTTTAGTGCATGGTTTTGTCCAGAGAGGAGCTTGAACTAATGAACCAAGCTTGTGGTCGCGTGTGTGGCAATTGATTCACACTGTTTTCTCAGGTGACAATAGATTTAATTTAATTCACACACGCACGCACACACACACACACACACACACACACACACACACACACACACACACACACACACACACACACACACACTTTGCCTTTCCTGGACGGCGTTTCCTGAGGCCGACGCTGGATTGTACAAACTCTGAGCTTGGGGAACAAAGATATTTTTTAACCGGGACGGAATAACGGCAAGAGCGCGCGGGCCCGGCTGCACCGTGACGCCTTGTACGTTCAGACCTGTTACTTAAGCGGTTCAATGTGGGAGATGTTTATGTCTTTATGCATGGATGACCTTTAACCCTATCAATTTTCCAACGAAGAAGGTGAAAAACTCACTTTTCCGGTCCAGGCTGTGAACGATATATATATGTTTATATATATATATATATATATGTGTGTGTGTGTGTGTGTGTGTGTGTGTGTGTGTGTGTGTGTCTGTATATATATATAAATATAAGACTGCATTTAAAAACTTTTTTTACTTAGCTCATACCTGTTCAAATAGTGCCTATATAAATGTTTTCATTTTTCTGCGAAATTAATGATATTTATTTATTGATGTGTGTATGATGCAGATCCGGTGTCTTACTGCGATCCTAATTTTAATAATTGTTCTGTAAAAATAACTGTATATGTTTCTGAAATAAAATGAATAGGACTATTAGTCCTTTTAGTACCTTTTAACGAATTACGTTTCATGTAGCCAAACAGTTTATGTAAACGATGTGACCAACGAGGAACGCGAATGGAATCGTATACCCTTCCGAAGGGCTCCATTCTTTTCTGCGAGAAATAGAAACGCAGGCGCCCGTTATAAGCAATAAGGCTATCCAACGTTATTTATAATGGGCTGCGCTACCATTTCAATGAGCAAGGCCGAAGGGTTGATGGATGCGCCGTTCATCACGTTTTATATTTAATTTCAGTGTGAAGGGCCGAGACCCTTCTGTGAGTTCAGTTATAACGGCAATCATTTTTGTAGCCCATGTTATTAAGAACTTAGTCACAATAGCTCATAAAAAATCGGTTCCATTGTTAAATTCCATTGTCCATTGAACGCTTTGCGTTCCTATAGAATTCCATGTAAGAGTAGCCTATGAAAATATGTTGTCCTTCAAAGTTAATAAAAAATATTTCTGAGATTATCATTTTAAAGGGGAAGGGACGTTGTTTCTTTATTAATGCTGCTAAAGTTTCCAAATGATTAATAATAGGCCTAAAAGTAATTATTGTCAGCATCCGAATATTAGTTTGTTTTATACAATGATTATGAATATAAAGTTACAAAAAATATAATATTATAATTACTGTTGGTTTCTAGTGTTCAATTTCAGTTTGTGTCACATTCCGCCATGACGTCATTCTGATTCATATGCTACCCACAAAATACTCGAAAACCTTATTTTGTAATTCCTTGGGCTGACTAATTACGATCCAAAATGCAATAAAAAAAAATATGCTTAAAACGTGTACGCAATAGCTCCAAATATTTTCTGGTAAGATCTAAAGACAGTTATAACGGCCACAGGCAGCCTTTTACTGCGCGTGGAGAGTAAGATCTGGGAAAGTGCTTTAGAACGAGCTCCTCCGCAGTGAAAGCACGTGCCCATCTGAGGGTGTGCAACTGCTCCCAGGCACGTGCGGAATTCCCTGATCTGGATGGAATACAGAGCGCGAGACACACACACACACACACACACACAGGTTTATATATATGGCTAAAAGATGTGTAATTGTTCTTGGGTAAACAATGTTCTGTTTAAAGTAGCTTATTAAGACACAGACTTGATAAAATAAAATAATTCTAAATATTACCGCAGTAGTTTGAGCACGATATCGATGTATTGTTTATTTTCGGATATGTTTTAGAAAACTAGTCAATACACGATAGCATGGGTTCTGTAATTAATGTTTGCAACACTGACATTAAAACATAAAATATTGGTTGAAACCTTTTCTAAACCCTGTCTAAATATATATAAATGTATATTGTAATGGGCTATAGCCTACACGCCAAACCTGAAATTTACACGAAAACATTTTGAAGTTTTTTCCGTCAGTTCACGCATTCTTCCAGGGGAGAGCTCCTTTTACTGAGCCACCTGAATGAAACTTATTTTTACCAGATGTTAATATTTTTCTTAAGTCACGTGAAAGTAACAGATGTCTCTCGGCAGCAGGGAGCGCCTTTGAATGCGTCGCAGGCATAAAGACATTCTGTATGTGAATTGTCGACATTTCTATTCAAACTAGGCTGCCAGTTTTTTCGGGTTGTCCTCGTACATATTTTTACAAACCTAGATTTGTCTGGTGGGTCTTATGACCGTTTCAGATGGAAATATACATTGCAAATCATCCGTGCAAAGAACAAACGACCACGAGAAGCCTTCTTAACTCGAACTATTATGCACGATGAACAACATGACGTCGATTAACTTCGGTAAATATGAATGGATCCTATTTGCTTGCTTATCGCTAATAAGTTGTCATATTAACATTTTTCTGATTAACTGATTTAAAATAAAATCTGCGTTTGTTCTACATAATCTAGAGCGTACATTTTGATACATTATACATTTTTTTCAGAAGGCAAAATTATTTAATTCATTTTTTAATGAAGTGACAATTCAAGAATTTGCATTTTATTCTGATTTTCTGAGCCAGAGACGAGTGGCTCTCTTAGGCTATATCATATCAAACATTCCATATGAAATGGGGGGAAAAAACTGTAGAACGATTTTGAAATGTCTGCATAATTATATATTTCTGTCTATGCATTCATGTCCTGTCTGTGGTGTTGCTTCTTACACCAGTTTTTGTAACATTAATTGTCGTCCGTGAGATTACTACCCAACATACAGGAAATAAATTACTTTGAACATCCCATCACGATAAGCCTTTCTTTAAATTTTCTTCACAATAAATATGTACCATAGAATATTGTACCATAAGTGAAGGTGACACCACAGACATGAATGATTTTTACATTTTGTGTTTTAAATTTATTAAAAATGAAAAATCAGTGAGCTCACAAATTTGTGGAAGAATAGTGGTAAGATCTTGCCAAATGAAAGACAATTCATTTTAAAGACAATTTACACAGCTGGTTTGCAACAGTTAACAAAACGATCACCCATATACACTCAGTGAACATTTTATTAGGTAGACCTGTACATCAGCTTATTAATGCAAATATTTAATTAACCAATAATGTGGCAGTAAATGCATAAAAGCACAGAGACATGGTCAAGAGGTTCAGCTGTTATTCAGACCAAATGTCACAATGGGGAAGAAATGTGATCTAAGTGCATTAGATATAATATTATATAATCACACAGACACAGTCGATTCAACTGTATGTATACTGACCTTTTCACAGTAGGCTGTCACAGAGAAACAGAAGGGAATAAAAATATAATATATAATATTAATATTATATTAATTCATATAAAGAATTGAACATAACAGCCCAAAGCACCTGAGGATTGTAAAAATGTGCAGTGTAATGGGTGATAAGGGCAGACTCAGAAACTGAATTCACCCGATTGCCTTTCAGAGTTTTATATTTGCATTACATTTAACCAATGATTAAATTCAACATTTTTTAGTGATAGTATATAAGCTGTGTGTGTGTCTGTGTGTGTGTTTGAGGGACTGCCTCATCATGTTGTTGGTTCTGGGAAAAGGCCTTTTGTAACTGGCGTAAAGCATGCTGCTGTAATGAAATGAGGCAGAATTAGGATGTTTTTCTTGTGTTTTTACCTGACTCACTCAGAGCCCTGCTGGCCCCTGGGTCCTGAGTCTTTGCTGAAACTGTGTGGAATGCGGGGCCACCGCTGGGAAACAGCGATGAAACACTGGGGGAATATTCCGATATTTCTGCAAGGTTAGGGGAGTACGCCATTTAGATAAAATTTGAATGAAGTACTGCTCAACCAAGGAAAACAATTTCCTATTCTCCCAATACACAGTTAAATATGATTAACTGTTTTGGAAGGATGTTTAAGAGTAAGAACGACACCTCAGAAATATGTAGCGGTGACGTGTGCATGAGTGACGGAACGGTGTGTGTGTGTGTGTGTGTGTGTGTGTGTGTGACCTGAGAGAGAGAGTGTGTGTGTGTGTGTGTGTGTGACCCAAGAGTGTGTGTGTGTGTGTGTGTGTGACCCGAGAGAGAGAGTTAGTGTGTGTGTGTGTGCGTGTGACCTGAGAGAGAGTGTGTGTGTGTGTGTGTGTGACCTGAGAGAGAGAGTGTGTGTGTGTGTGACCCGAGAGAGAGAGAGTGTGTGTGTGTGTGTGACCCGAGAGAGTGTGTGTGTGTGTGTGTGTGTGTGTGTGACCTGAGAGAGAGAGTGTGTGTGTGTGTGTGTGACCTGAGAGAGAGTGTGTGTGTGTGTGACCTGAGAGAGAGAGAGAGTGTGTGTGTGTGACCTGAGAGAGAGAGTGAGTGTGTGTGTGTGTGACCTGAGAGTGTGTGTGTGTGTGTGTGTGACCTGAGAGAGTGTGTGTGTGTGTGTGTGACCCGAGAGAGAGTGTGTGTGTGTGTGTGTGTGTGACCTGAGAGAGAGTGTGTGTGTGTGTGTGTGTGTGTGACCTGAGAGAGAGAGTGTGTGTGTGTGTGTGTGTGTGTGACCTGAGAGAGAGAGAGAGTGAGTGTGTGTGTGACCTGAGAGAGAGAGAGAGAGAGAGAGTGTGTGTGTGTGTGTGACCTGAGAGAGAGGGAGTGTGTGTGTGTGTGACCTGAGAGAGAGAGAGTGTGTGTGTGTGTGACCTGAGAGAGAGTGTGTGTGTGTGACCTGAGAGAGTGTGTGTGTGTGTGTGTGTGACCCGAGAGAGAGTGTGTGTGTGTGTGTGTGTGTGTGACCTGAGAGAGTGTGTGTGTGTGTGTGACCTGAGAGAGAGTGTGTGTGTGTGTGTGTGTGACCCGAGAGAGAGTGTGTGTGTGTGTGTGTGTGTGTGTGTGTGTGACCCGAGAGAGAGTGAGTGTGTGTGTGTGTGTGTGTGTGACCTGAGAGAGAGAGTGAGTGTGTGTGTGTGTGACCTGAGAGAGAGAGTTTGTGTGTGTGTGTGTGTGACCTGAGAGAGAGAGTGAGTGTATGTGTGTGACCTGAGAGAGAGTGAGTGTGTGTGTGACCTGAGAGAGAGTGTGTGTGTGTGTGTGTGACCTGAGAGAGAGAGAGTGAAGAGCTACATTACATTACACAACATTACAGTACAGTACAATACAGTACAGTACATTACATTACATTACACTACATTGTAACTGCTTACCTAGCCAAACACTGCTTAGCTTGCCAAACACCGCTTACCTAGCCAAATTTAACATCCTGATACAAAAGTGATGCGAGCCATGACAGGCAGCCAGTGGAGGGAAGTAAGCAGGGGGGTGACGTGTGAGTATTTGGGAAGGTTGAAGACTAGACGAGCTGCTGCATTCTGGATAAGTTGGAGGGGTCTGATGACGGAAGCTGGGAGGCCAGCCAAGAGGGAGTTGCAGTAGTCCAGGCGGGACAAAACCATCGCTTGGTCCAGGAGCTGGGTTGAGTAGGAGGTGAGAAAGTGCCATGACTGGGTCACCGCCGCAATGTTCTCGGAGAGGGACAGTCTGCTGTCCATCACCACGCCGAGGTTCCTTGCACAGGGTGATGGCGTCAGTGTGGTGGGAAGATCCAGATGGGGACAGGTAATGGCAGGGATGAATATCATTTCAGTCAGGGTTGAGCTTTAGATGGTGGTTCTCCATCCAGCTCTGGATGTCACTCAGGCAAGCAGAGATACGGGCTGAAACCTGTGTATCAGATGGTGGGAACGAGTTGAAGAGTTGGGTATCCTCCGCATAGCAGTGGTAGGATAGCCCATGTGCAGTGATCACAGGGCCAAGGGAACAAGTGTAAAGAGAGAAAAGAAGCGGGCCTAGGACTGAGCCCTGGGGAACTCCTGTGGCAAGGGGCCGAGGTGTCGATACCAGCCCAGGCAACTTGGAAGGAGCGACCAGAGAGGTAGGACTCAATTCAGTCCAGGGCTGTGCCACAGATGCCCGTTGCTGACAGGGCAGACAGGAGGATGGAGTGATCCACAGTGTCGAAGGCAGCAGAGAGATTTAAAAGAATGAGAACAGAGGAGAGGGAGGCTGCTCGTGCGGCATGGAGTGACTCACTGACGGAGAGGAGCACGGTCTCTGTCGAGTGGCCCGATCTGAAGCCAGACTGATGGGGGTCTAGCAGGTTGTTTTTAGAAAAGAAAGAAGAAAGTTGACTAGAAGCGGCTCGTTCTATAGTTTTAGGTAGAAAAGGAAGAAGAGATACGTGCTTAGTTTGAGAATCCAGTGTTTCTCTAACCTGTGTCTCTCCTCCGGTGTCCAGTTATTTGTTTAAAGGCTCAATATTTCTAGTGCCTCAAGTCCATGGTGAAAGAAATGAGCCACCAGGTGTGTGTCTGTCTCTCTGTGATTTCTAATATTATATATATGTTGTGCTTAATTGTATTTCCTGTCTCTCCTACATATATTATACCACATTGTTTGCACTTAATGGCATATATGCAGTTTTTAGTATTTTTGGTTAGTTTTATTATGTAGGTTGTGTTGGTAGTGGTGTTTCTGACTGTAGTGGCTTGTTTGTAGAATACTGGGCCCTGTGTCGGTAAAGTATTAATTCCTGGTAGTTCGCTGCTCACCAGATGATCTTTAAGATTTTTATTTATTTTATACGCTGAGATAATTTTATAGTTCTGGATAATGTTTGTGTTCTGTAGGGTTAGATTTAATTAAAATTTTCTGTTTGCAGCTAGGCTAAATGCTGAGTAGGTGGTGATTAGCGGGATGATTTTCCGCGTGTCTTCTTGTCTGGTGGTTAAGAAGTTTTTCCGGACCTGTCTAAGGAAATATCTGGAATACCCCCTTGGTTTTAATGCATTGAAGAGGGTCTGGGTAGCCTCTTCAAAATCTATTACCTGTGTGCAAATTCTGTTGAACCTGAGCAATTGTGATTTGATCAGGCCCTTGAAAGTGTGTTTAGGGTGGAGACTGTTTTTATGTAAAAGTGCGTGTGTGTCAGTATCTTTAAAGAAAACTTTAGTATCTAAAGTGTGTGTTTGGGAAAATGAGGGTCCCTTGTACGTGGTAGTGTCCAAGTTCGCAGGGCAGCAGGGTTAGGGTTAGGGTTCGCAGGGCAGTAGGGCAGCAGGGAAGCAGGGTTAGGGTTCGCAGGGCAGTAGGGCAGCAGGGTAGTAGGGCAGCAGGGCAGTAGGGCAGTAAGGCAGCAGGGTAGTAGGGCAGTAGGGCAGCAGGGTAGTAGGGCAGTAGGGTAGCAGGGTCGCAGGGCAGTAGGGCAGCAGGGTAGTAGGGCAGTAAGGCAGCAGGGTAGTAGGGCAGTAAGGCAGCAGGGTAGTAGGGCAGTAGGGTAGCAGGGTAGTAGGGTAGTAGGGCAGCAGGGTAGTAGGGCAGTAAGGCAGCAGGGTAGTAGGGCAGTATGGCAGCAGGGTAGTAGGGCAGTAAGGCAGCAGGGTAGCAGGGCAGTAGGGCAGCAGGGTAGTAGGGCAGTAAGGCAGCAGGGTAGCAGGGCAGTAGGGCAGCAGGGTAGTAGGGCAGTAGAGCAGTAGGGTAGTAGGGCAGTAAGGCAGTAGGGCAGTAGGGCAGTAGGGCAGTAGGGCAGCAGGGTAGTAGGGCAGTAAGGCAGCAGGGTAGTAGGGCAGTAAGGCAGCAGGGCAGCAGGGTAGTAGGGCAGTAAGGCAGCAGGGTAGTAGGGCAGTAAGGCAGCAGGGTAGTAGGGCAGTAGGGCAGCAGGGTAGTAGGGCAGTAGGGTAGTAGGGTAGTAGGGCAGTAGGGTAGCAGGGTTAGGGTTCGCAGGGCAGCAGGGTAGTAGGGCAGCAAGGCAGTAGGGCAGCAGGGTAGTAGGGCAGTAGGGCAGCAGGGTAGTAGGGCAGTAGGGCAGCAGGGTAGTAGGGCAGTATGGCAGTAGGGCAGCAGGGTTGCCCCCCCCACAGAGCTCTGCATGCACGCTGTTACCCACATTCACAAACATGTTAAAGTGTTTATTCAAGTTAGCTTATTTTGTTAAGTTTGCTTTATTCATAATGTCTGTTAAATAGCTGTCTGGTGGTGATTCTGTGCCCCTATTAAATCAATGTTATTTGGCTAACAAAGCTAATGGCTAATAGTGAGTGAGCTAAGCTTATTGGATTTAGGGCTTGAGCCTGACATGTCCCCCAATTTAACACATAGGCTACTTGGTTTTAAGTCTATTGACAATCTTTATTGAAATCTTTCTTTCATTAACACCGGAGGACTGTGTGTGTCTCGGTGACATGTGGGGCGTGGTCATGGGCGGGGTCACAGTGACGTTGCCGTGGTCACGGTGAGGTTGGCGGGGTCTCGGTGAGGTTGCCGTGGTCTTGGTGAGGTTGCCGTGGTCTCGGTGAGGTTGCCGTGGTCTCAGTGACGTTGGTGGGGGTCTCGGTGAGGTTGCCGTGGTCACGGGCGTACACTCGGCCGTACAGCGCGGCGGTCAGCAGGCCGTGCTCCATGCCCCGCCGGCTCATGTAGAAGCCGCGCGCCTCGTGCCCGGAGCGGTCCGGCCGGTCCAGCCGCACCCCGCTGGCCAGCAGGCTCGGGAACACGTGGGGCGTGCGGAACGCGCCCAGCAGCCGGAAGTCCAGCAGCGTGCTGGCCTGGAGGACCGGAGCCCCACAGCTCTCCCGCCCCGGCCCACTGCACCTCACCAGCGCACACACCTGCAGGTACAGCAGTCCGTTCTTCGAGTGCCGCCCGTCGAAGGCCGCCAGGGCATACAGCTCGTGGGGCGCAGTGCGCCGGCGGAACAGCAGGTGGCAGCACAGGCCCTCATCGCACACAGTCAGGTTTCCCTCCCGGCCCTCGACGAGCACCATCCTGTAATTGTCGTTCATCATCTCTGACTTGAAGGGGGTGCCAGGGGCAGCTGGCTCCACAGGGGGACCCCACTCCTCAGGGCCGGTCCCCTGGCACTCCCCGCCCCCCTGCAGGCAGTACTGGGGCTCCTGGTACCCTGAGAATGGGGGGGGGAGGGGGTGGGGTTGAAGGTCTGGCCTGAGGGAGTCCAGCACGGGTACCTCCTTCACCAGCAGCCGGCCGGCCTCAGGCTCCGCCCCCGCGTGGTGATATAGCGCCTCCCAGGGGGTGAAGATGCCGCTGCCGGTCATTCCCGCTGCGTCCAGGCGCAGGTTAGCGGACAGCAGGGTGGTGGCGGTGGCGTAGGAGAAGGAGCGGTGGAACTGCACGGAGTCCAGCAGGGGCAGCTGGTTCATCCAGGCCGTGGGGAACAGCAGCTGCCTCACGCCCAGCTGCTCCACCAGCTGCACGGCCGGGCCGTAGAACAGGATGTCGAAGCAGGTGAACAGGCCGAAGCGGCCGGCGAAGGGCGTGTCGAAGGTGATGAGCTGGGGGTCGCTCGGCGTGTCAAACTCAAACTCAAAGTACAGGTTCCGTTTGCGGTACCGGGCCACCAGCGCGCCGCTGGCACTGAACACCACGTCTGTGTTAAACTGGTAGCGCCCGTCCGGGGGGCAGGGCAGGGCATGGGGGTCACACTCCTCAAGCCCTGGCATGTTGGCCACCAGGTACAGGCTGTGGTTCTTGGCCATACAGCTGAGACGATGCTGAACCTGCAGGGGGAGACAAACCCAAACTGAACTTCCCACACAGAACTGTACTTCCTCCCACACAGAACCGCACTTCCTCCCACACAGAACCGCACTTCCTCCGACACAGAACTTCAGTTCCTCTGACACAGTACCTCAGTGTTGGGGAAGAGGGTGGGGTCAGAACAGGGGTTCCAGCTCACAACAGTGGGGTCTGGCACCATTTCCAAGTATCCATAGATGGACTTCCTGCTGAAGTTAAAGCCATGGATACCGTCTTCTGGAAACACAATGATCTGAGCCCCCTGAGAACAGGAAGTGCAGATTAGGGTCACAACACATTGAATAACTAAAATCATTTGATTACAAAAATCCCATTAGATTAGAATTAGTTTTATTATAGTTTACATTATTAGTCTTCTGGAAGTTCATCATGGCAGCGCAAGCAGAGAATTCTGAGATCAGCCTGAGTAAAGAAATGTAAAATGCTGCGACTGAAAAGCTGAACTTTCCACAAAAGCACAACATCAATGCTGCAACATTTAAAGAGAATGTGTTAACCTGCTAGCATTAGTTAACCCTAACCCGCTAGCATTAGCTAACCCTAACCCGCTAGCATTAGCTAACCCTAACCCGCTAGCATTAGCTAAACCTAACCTGCTAGCATTAGCTAACCCTAACCCGCTAGCATTAGCTAAACCTAACCTGCTAGCATTAGCTAACCCTAACCCAGTAGTATTAGCTAACCCTAACCCAGTAGTATTAGCTAACCCTAACCCAGTAGTATTAGCTAACCCTAAGCTGCAAGCATTAGCTAACTCTAACCAAACCTGCTAGCATTCTACCGAAGTGTAATGTGAAAGGAATACCTTCTCTACATTGCTCAATGAGCTCATTAGAAATGCATGTGAAGGCACTGGTTTAGGGATGCATGTGTAGGTGTGCAGGTTTATAAATGTACAGGTGTAGGTATGTAGGTTTACAGGTGCTGGTTTATCGGTGTGCTGGTGTACAGGTGTGCAGGCGTGTAGGTGTAGGTGTACAGGTACAGGTGTGCAGGTGTTACCTGTTTGGCTGCAGCAGCAGTCTGCTCCTCAAACACATCCAGGTTCTGCTTCATGTGCTCCAGAGCTTCCCTGCGGCTGAGCGGAACCTTGGGCTGCGGGTTCAGAACCGGGTGGTGTTCGTACACCGCCGCCACATAAGTCCCGCCCCCTTCCACATCCACCACCAGGCTCAGCATGAGGACAGCAGCACCCCACACCATCGCTGAACCCAGATCAGACCAGCGCAAATTCATTCTGCCCTGGAACACAGAGACTACAGGTAACAGCTGACCAGCAGGAAAACCCTCCACGGTGAAACATTAACCTTGCCCTGGTCAAAGGCTCATCTGTCACAACAGCACGCTGTCTATTGCAGCGGGTTTATGCCAGGTCCTGGAGAGCCACGGGGTCCTGGAGAGCCACGGGGTCTTCGGTTGTTCATGCAGTTAACTCGACTCCCAGTCATTATTTGGTCTGAATTGGTGGTTTTTAATGTGAAAACAAAAGTCACCATATCCTGCTATGTTTCAACGCAGCTGTTCCAGCGCAACCCAATGGCAGCTCACATGCATTTCTTAGTCGGAAAACGCCTTTAATTACCTAGCTAGCAACCTGGGAAGGCAGGATAAATTTCAGTTAACACACTTGCCGATTTTTGCTTTAATCGAATCAGACCTGTCCTACAGGATTGTACATTACGCCCATCTCTTCACACGTAAACAAAACTTCCACTTGTTACGATGCCATTGTAGTTTCCTAGCTAGTTAGACAACTGTTCGACAGTATAACCGGAAGGCAACATTAACCGGAGAATAATACCGTTAAGCAGACCTGTAGGGTGTTATAAAAGAGACGTAAGGACTCACCAGCTACAAATTCACGACGCTGCGATGACAGTCTGTAGTGAATTTTATTTTATAATTGAGTAGTAGGCTGCACTATTGTAAAAAGATGATTGGTGCAATTTCGCACATGTCAAAAAGTAGTGTTACGATTGGCTCCCAGCTTTGTGCGACGGTTACGTCAACATATTTCCTAATCGACTGGTGGATGGATGGATCAGCAGGCTTTTAGTTTGTAAACAGGTACAATGTCCGGGTAAATAAATGAAGAACACCAGTGCTGCGTAATTTTGAGACAAATGAAAAAGCAGAATCCATCCAATCTTCGGTTGACTGCACTGTTTTTGTAGTAGCAATTAATCACTCGGAGGCAAAGTAATCCCGAGAGGAATACCGTCTTTATCACGAGTTAGCCTGCAGGGCAACCGACTTTCACAATTGGCTACATCAATAGTTTCATATGCAGCGTCAAAAGGTTTTGATCTATTACAGAGAACATTTAAACCCTACAACCCTGTTTACACCAGACTCTGAAATCCACATTAATAATTGGTCTTCCACATTAATTAAATGTCTTCAGACTGTGCCCTGTCAGCATGCCAGCCTGTCCGTGCCCAGCCAGGTCACCTTCATTAATAAATGTCAGCTTGGCCCCACTTTGGTGGCTTGTACTTGTGCATACCTGAGCTCTAACTGACTGCTCATGGGCTATTACAATATGCCAAGTCATTCAACAAGAATATATGAGACAAGATTTAAATATCTTTGTTCATGAGTATGCAGTGATGATTGTACACTTAACACGATGAAGATAAATCAGAAACCAAGTACTATTCAAGTATTTATTTCATGTAATATTGGTTCATATAGGTGAAAATAAGTAAACAGATAACAATATATTGTGAAAACAAAAATAATATCTAGTGTGGCCACCCTCTGTTTTGCAGGTAATCGTTCACATATTTTTTTATTTCTTCACTCGTTAAACCATTCCATATGGTTTGAAGTCCATTCAAAAGAGATTCTTTCGACAGATTTATTTATCTTGGTATCCAGCAAACCCCAGATTTGCTCAATCGGATTAAAGTCTGGATTTTAGTCATATCTCTTATGTCACCAAATGATTCTTTTCATCAAGTGACCAACCGGCATCATGTAAGGCTACAATGCGGCTATGAACAATCTGAGAGAGCTCCTTCCGTCACGCCAGCGTGTTTAACACTGTGACACTGCTCAAATTTTGTGTTACCTTAAATACTGGAATCTGACCATCAGAAGCAATTTTTCTAAAAAAGAATTATGTTTTCAGTGTTTCTGTTTATTAGCCATACTTTTACCCCAATGTAATTGCAGGAATTATTTTTTTGTTCTCATTGTCTACAATAGTATTTTTCAATACAT
>NC_083768.1:61232120-61234620 GCF_963514075.1 Conger conger | reverse complement strand
TGGGAAACTTCCTTGATGAGCTAGACACCCTTCTCAGCTCCTTCCCTGAGGATGGCACCCCACTGACCCTCCTTGGAGACTTCAACATCCACCTTGAAGCCTCCCAGGCTGCTGCCTTCCTACCGCTAATCCACTCCTTCAGCCTCTCCCTGCAACACTCTCCTCCAACCCAGAAGGCGGGCAATGTCCTAGACCTTGTCTTTGTGAGGAACTGCTCATGCTCCGATTTCACGGTTACCCCTCTGCATACATCTGATCACCACTTGATCTCATTCTCCCTCCCTCTTCCTCCCCATCCTCCTCCCCCTCCTCCCACCCACACTTCCTCAGCCCGCCGTAACCTCCACTCCCTCTCACCCTCTTCCTTTGCCAGCACTGTCACCGCCTCACTCCCCCCTCTCGAATCCTTCTCCAAACTCCTCGCTGACTCTGCATCTGCCACCCTCCTTTCATCTATCTCCTCTGCCTTTGACTTTCTCTATCCCCCTGTCTCAAAGCCACCTCGCACATCCCCTCCCAGTCCTTGGATATCTGACACCCTCCGTACCTCCAGGACCAGCCTCCGCACAGCGGAGAGGAAATGGGGAAAATCCAGAGACCCTTCACACCTCACAATTTGCCAGTCTCTCCTGGCGGCATTCTCTTCTGCTGTCACTGCCGCCAAAGCTAAATACTATCAGACACAAATTCAGAACTCCGCTTCTAACCCCCGGAAACTGTTCTCCATTTTCTCCTCTGTCCTCAACGCACCGCCTCCTCCACCTCAGTCCTCCTTCACTGCTGATGACTTTGCTGACTTATTCGATGAGAAGGTCACAGTCATCCGCAGATCCTTTACAACCACCGCCCCCCTTACTGTGCCCTTCCCCCCCTCTAGGCCCATCCCTTCCTTTTCCACTTTCTCCCCCCTTACAGACTCTGTTGTTTCTCAACTCCTGCTCTCCCACCGCCCTACAACCTGTGCCCTTGACCCTATCCCCTCTTCTCTTCTCCAGACTATCACACCAGACATTCTCCCATTTGTCACCTCCCTTGTCAACTCCTCCCTGTCTTCCGGCTGTTTTCCAGCATCCTTCAAGAGGGCCCACATCACTCCGCTGCTAAAAAAGCCTACCCTGGATCCCTCCATCATCCTGAACTACCGCCCGGTATCTCTTCTTCCTTTTCTTTCTAAACCATAGAACGAGCTGCTTCTACTCAACTTTCTTCTTCCTTTTCTAACAACAACCTGCTAGACCCCCATCAGCCTGGCTTCAGATCGGGCCACTTGACAGAGACCACGCTCCTCTCCGTCAGTGAGTCACTCCATGCCGCACGAGCAGCCTCCCTCTCCTCTGTCCTCATTCTTCTCGATCTCTCTGCTGCCTTCGACACTGTGGATCACTTCGTCCTCCTGTCCGCCCTGTCAGCAACGGGCATCTGTGGCACAGCCCTGGACTGGATTGAGTCCTACCTCTTTGGTCGCTCCTTCCAGGTTGCCTGGGCTGGTACGGTATCGACACCTCGGCCCCTTGCCACAGGAGTTCCCCAGGGCTCAGTCCTAGGCCCGTTTCTTTTTTCTCTTTACACTCGTTCCCTTGGCCCTGTGATCACTGCACATGGGCTATCCTACCACTGCTATGCGGATGATACCCAACTCTTCATCTCGTTCCCACCATCTGATCTTCAGGTTTCTGCCCGTATCTCTGCTTGCCTGAGTGACATCCAGAGTTGGATGGAGAACCACTATCTAAAGCTCAACCCAGGCAAGACTGAAATGATATTCATCCCTGCTAATACCTCTCCCCACCTGGATCTCTCCATTTCCCTCGGGGATACCACACTGACGGCATCACCCAGTGCAAGGAACCTCGGCGTGGTGATGGACAGCAGACTGTCCCTTTCCGAGAACATTGCGGCGGTGACCCGGTCATGCAGGTTCTTCCTATACAACATACGGAGAATCCGCCCCTTTCTCACCCCCTACTCGACCCAGCTCCTGGTCCAAGCGATGGTTCTGTCCCGCCTGGACTTACTGCAATTCCCTCTTGGCTGGCCTCCCAGCTTCCGCCATCAGACCCCTCCAACTTATCCAGAATGCAGCAGCTTGTCTGGTCTTCAACCTTCCCAAATACTCACACGTCACCCCCCTGCTTACTTCCCTCCACTGGCTGCCTGTCATGGCTCGCATCAAATTCAAAACATTGGTGCTAGCCTTCCAAGCAGTTAAAGGGTCTTCCCCAGCTTATCTGCAAAAAATCATCAGACCCTACACCCCTGCCAGACCTCTTCGTTCAGCCTCCACAGGCCGCTTGGCACCTCCCCCTCTCTGAACCTCCACCTCACGCTCACGACTACTGTCTGTTCTGGCTCCACGGTGGTGGAACGAACTCCCCGTTGAGGTCAGAACTCTCCAATCTCTCCCCACCTTCAAGCGCAAACTGATCTCCCCGTCCCTCCCTACCTCCCTGTGATCCTTAATTGTCTTTGTGATTTACTTTGTGTTTCGGTATTTTTAGTT
>NC_083768.1:61212120-61229620 GCF_963514075.1 Conger conger | reverse complement strand
GTGTGTGTTCTCAGTGTGTGTGAGTGAGTGTGTGTTCTCAGTGTGTGTGAGTGTGTGTTCTCAGTGTGTGTGAGTGAGTATGTGTTCTCAGTGTGTGGATGTGTGTGTGTGTTCTCAGTGTGTGTGAGTGTGTGTTCTCAGTGTGTGTGTGTTCTCAGTGTGTGTGAGTATGTGTTCTCAGTGTGTGTGAGTGTGTGTTCTCAGTGTGTGTGAGTATTTGTTCTCAGTGTGTGTGAGTGTATGTTCTCAGTGTGTGTGAGTGTGTGTTCTCAGTGTGTGTGAGTGTGTGTTCTCAGTGTGTGTGAGTGTGTGTTCTCAGTGTGTGTGAGTGTGTGTTCTCAGTGTGTGTGGGTGTGTGTTCTCAGTGTGTGTGAGTGTGTGTTCTCAGTGTGTGTGAGTGTGTGTTCTCAGTGTGTGTGAGTGTGTGTTCTCAGTGTGTGTGAGTGTGTGTTCTCAGTGTGTGTGGGTGTGTGTTCTCAGTGTGTGTGAGTGTGTGTTCTCAGTGTGTGTGAGTGTGTGTTCTCAGTGTGTGTGAGTGTGTGTTCTCAGTGTGTGTGAGTGTGTGTTCTCAGTGTGTGTGAGTGTGTGTTCTCAGTGTGTGTGGGTGTGTGTTCTCAGTGTGTGTGGGTGTGTGTTCTCAGTGTGTGTGTTCTCAGTGTGTGTGAGTGTGTGTTCTCAGTGTGTGTGAGTGTGTGTTCTCAGTGTGTGTGAGTGTGTGTTCTCAGTGTGTGTGAGTGTGTGTGGGTGTGTGTTCTCAGTGTGTGTGTGTGTTCTCAGTGTGTGTGAGTGTGTGTGGGTGTGTGTTCTCAGTGTGTGTGGGTGTGTGTTCTCAGTGTGTGTGTTCTCAGTGTGTGTGAGTGTGTGTTCTCAGTGTGTGTGAGTGTGTGTTCTCAGTGTGTGTGAGTGTGTGTTCTCAGTGTGTGTGAGTGTGTGTTCTCAGTGTGTGTGAGTGTGTGTTCTCAGTGTGTGTGGGTGTGTGTTCTCAGTGTGTGTGTGTGTGTTCTCAGTGTGTGTGAGTGTGTGTTCTCAGTGTGTGTGAGTGTGTGTTCTCAGTGTGTGTGAGTGTGTGTTCTCAGTGTGTGTTGTGTTCAGGGTCATACCGGTCCACCTGGTCTCCCGGGGCGGCAGGGCCCGGCCGGCTGGCCTGGACCAAACGGACCTAAAGTGAGTCCATATTACACACGGCCCATTGCATTACATTGAACTGCAGCAGTTTATTAATAGGAGCATTCCACTGCAGTATTGTGTTGTATATGCTGTATAGTATATATCTGTGTTCTCTGTGCTACTCTAACCATAACCCCAACTCTGGCTGTTCGGACCTCCAGGGTGAGAAGGGGGATCCAGGCCTCCTGGGGTCACCGGGGGTCAGAGGTCAAATCGGCCCAAAGGTGTGTAACTCCACCCTCTCCTGCCCCACCCCAGCCTGTCTGTGTGCCTGTCTGTGTGCCTGTCTGTGTGCCTGTCTGTGTGCCTGTCTGTGAAACATCTTCATGAGCAGCCGAATGATGCCTTCTCTTTCACTGCAGGGCTTGCCTGGATACAAAGGGGAAAAGGTGAGAATTCCTGCAATCTACACACATTACTTTGATAGTCCTCTCCTGGTGTAACACACTACATTTCCCACTGTCCTCTCCTGTAATCACACACTACGTTTCCCAGAGTCCTGTCCTGCTGTAACACACATATTTCCTGTATGCCCTGACGGTGATTTCTGCTCTTCCTGTCAGGGGGCGCGAGGGGTTCGGGGCGAGGCCGGGCTGCGGGGGGAGAAGGTGGGTGCAGGTCCGGTTCTGTTACGGTCCAGCCTGGTTCTCTTACGGTCCAGCCTGGTTCTGTTACGGTCCAGTCTGGTTCTGTTACAGTCCAGTCTGGTTCTGTTACGGTTCAGTCTGGTTCTGTTACGGTCCAGCCTGGTTCTGTTACGGTCCAGCCTGGTTCTGTTACGGTTCAGTCTGGTTCTGTTATGTTCCAGTCTGGTTCTGTTACGGTCCAATCTGGTTCTGTTACAGTCCAGTCTGGTTCTGTTATGTTCCAGTCTGGTTCTGTTATGTTCCAGTCTGGTTCTGTTACAGTCCAGTCTGGTTCTGTTATGTTCCAGTCTGGTTCTGTTACGGTTCAGTCTGGTTCTGTTATGTTCCAGTCTGGTTCTGTTACGGTCCAATATGGTTCTGTTACGGTCCAGTCTGGTTCTGTTATGTTCCAGTCTGGTTCTGTTACGGTCCAGTCTGGTTCTGTTACGGTCCAGTCTGGTTCTGTTACGGTTCAGTCTCCCGGAGAGGGTCTCATCACTGCTGTGGTTTTTTCCAGGGTCCGATGGGTCTCTCTGGAATGCTGGGACAGAAGGTGAATGAACTTCAGTTACCTTTCAGTTCACACTGCTTCACTTTTCTGCATTCACCTCTGTCTCCCTCTCTCTCTCTCTCTCCCTCCCTCTCTTTCCCTCTCTCTCTCCCCCCTCTCTCTCCCCCTCTCTCTCCCCGCTCTCCCTCCCCCTCTCTCTCTTTCCCTCTCCCTCCTTCGCTCTCTCTTTTTCCCTCTCCCTCCCTCTCTCTCCCCCTGACTCTCTCTCCTCCACCAGGGTGAGATGGGTCTGAAAGGGGAACCGGGTGTTTTGGGGAGCAGAGGTCTGGCAGGGGGCCCAGGGAAGAGGGGTAAACGGGTAAGAGGACTCATTTGGGCTCCAGCCCCTGAAACCCCCCGGTCACCCTGTTTTAGTGCTGATCCTGGACCTGTCTGTCCCACACAGGGTGGGAGGGGGGATATTGGGCTCCTGGGCCCCGTGGGACGTGCAGGACCCCCCGGCCCCACAGGACCCCCCGGCCCCCCGGGCCTTCCTGCCTCAGGTAAGAGAAAGAGAGAGAGAGAGAGAGGGTGTAGGAGGGGTACAGACAGTGTGGGGACCTGTGTCTCTGGGTGTTTATGTGTGTGTGTGTGTGTCTCTGGGTGTTTATGTGTGTGTGTGTGTGTATGTGTGTGTGTGTGTGTCTCTGGGTGTTTATGTGTGTGTGTGTGTATGTGTGTGTGTGTGTGTGTGTGTGTGTGTGTGTGTGTGTATGTGTGTGAGTGTGTGTGTGTGTGTGTGTGTGTGTGTGTGTGTGTGTGTGTACAGGGCTCTTTCTGGTGGGGGAAAAGGGAGAGAGGGGTTTGCCTGGCGCCCCTGGTCAGTGTGACTGCTTCACCCCCCTGAACACCAACAAACCCCCCCATGAGGAACATCTGCCCCAGGGCAACTACGCGCGCGTGCCCCTGGTGAGTCCCTGCCCCCTCACCCCTCCTCACCCCCTCACCCCCTCTCACCCTCACCCCCTCACCCCCTCTCACCCACTCACCCCTCACCCCCTCACCCCCCCTCACCCCTCACCCCCTCACCCCCCCTCACCCCCTCACCCCCCCTCACCCACTCACCCCTCACCCCCTCACCCCTCACCCCCTCACCCTGCCCCTGTTTACTACCATGTCTAAGTAACAGCAAAATGTTATTGTATTAGTATCACCCAGCCCAAAATGAAGGTTTGAGTGAGCCCTGTAAGTCTCTCTCAGGCCGTGTTTACATGAACGGGAGCTCACAGCGTGCCACTCGGCTTGTTGCAGATCTTTGTGGTGAGCAGTGAGGAGGAGCTGGCTCAGCTGCATGTGGAGAATGCGCTGGCCTTCCGGAGGGATCAGCGGACCCTCTATTTTAAGGATGTGGACGGATGGCAGCCGATGCAGGTATTCCAGGCTGGTGTTCCCAGGCAGGGTGAGCCGCTGACTTCTCATTGGCTCTTCTCCTGTCCAGCTCACGCCGTTTCAAGCAACGGAGGGCGTGGCGGATGTGGGCGGAGTCTCGGCGGAGGGGGGCGGGGCCTGTGGGGACGGCTGGGTGCAGATGCATCGTGGGGAGGCCTGTGATGATGGCAACAACATCATAACAGACAGCTGCGTCAGTGAGTCCTCCCGCCCTCTCTCTCTCTCTCTCTCTCTCCCTCTCTCTCCCTCACCCTCTCTCTCTCCCCCCCCGCCCTCTCTCTCTCCCTCTCTCCCCCTGCCCTCTCTCCCTCTCTCCCCCTGCCCTCTCTCCCTCTCTCCCCCTGCCCTCTCTCCCTCTCTCTCCCCCGCCCTCTCTCCCTCTCTCCCTCTCTCTCCCTCTCTCTCCCTCACCCTCTCTCTCTCTCCCCCCGCCCTCTCTCCCTCTCTCTCCCTCTCTCCCCCGCCCTCTCTCTCTCTCCCTCTCTCTCCCCCCGCCCTCTCTCTCCCTCTTTCCCCCTGCCCTCTCTCCCTCTCTCTCCCTCTCTCCCCCTGCCCTCTCTCCCTCTCTCCCTCTCTCCCCCTGCCCTCTCTCCCTCTCTCTCCCCCGCCCTCTCCCTCTCTCCCTCTCTCTCCTTCTCTCTCCCTCTCTCCCCCCTGCCCTCTCTCTCCCTCTCTCTCCCCGCCCTCTCTCTCCCTCTCTCTCCCTCTCTCTCCCCCCGCCCTCTCTCCCTCTCTCTCCCTCTCTCCCCCGCCCTCTCTCTCTCTCCCTCCCCCGCCCTCTCTCTCTCTCCCTCTCTCTCCCCCCGCCCTCTCTCTCCCTCTTTCCCCCTGCCCTCTCTCCCTCTCTCTCCCTCTCTCCCCCTGCCCTCTCTCCCTCTCTCCCTCTCTCCCCCTGCCCTCTCTCCCTCTCTCCCCCCGCCCTCTCTCCCTCTCTCTCCCCGCCCTCTCTCTCCCTCTCTCTCCCTCTCTCCCCCCACCCTCGCTCCCCCTCTCTCTCCCTCTCTTCCCCCGCCCTCTCTCTCCCTCTTTCTCCCTCCCACTCTCTCTCTCCCTCTCTCTCCCTCTCTCCCCCCACCCTCTCCCTCTCTCTCCCCCGCCCTCTCTCTCCCTCTCTCCCTCTCTCCCCCCGCCCTCTCTCTCCCTCTCTTTCTCCCTCCCACTCTCTCTCTCCCACCACCTTTCTCCCTCTCCCTCTTTTCCATCATTGTTTCCTGACAGTTTGCCATGTGGACATTGGTTGATGTGATGTGGGTGATCACCCACACTCCCCCTCTCTCTCTCTCTCTCTCTCTCTCTCCTCCCTCAGAGTGCCAGCGGGCGTACTGTGGGGATGGGTATCGCTATGAGGGGGTGGAGGACTGTGATGGGAAAGACTTTGGTTTTCACACCTGCAAATCCTTCCTTCCAGGGTTTGTTCTGTTTTCAGCTTCTTCATTTGACAGATCCATGGATTCACCAATCAATCTGCTGTGTGATGATGTACACATCTCTCTGTGATGATGTACACATCTCTGTGATGATGAACAAGTCTCGCTGTGATGATGTACACATCTCTGTGGTGATGTACACGTCTCTGTGATGATGTACACATCTCTGTGATGATGTACACATCTCTGTGATGATGTACACATCTCTGTGATGATGTACACGTCTATGTGATGATGTACACATCTCTCTGTGATGATGTACACATCTCTGTGGTGATGTACACATCTCTCTGTGATGATGTACACATCTCTGTGATGATGTACATGTCTCTGTGATGATGTACACATCTCTGTGATGATGTACACGTCTCTGTGATGATGTACACATCTCTCTGTGATGATGTACACATCTCTGTGATGATGCACATCTCTGTGGTGATGTACACATCTCTGTGATGATGTACATGTCTCTGTGATGATGTACACATCTCTGTGGTGATGTACACATCTCTGTGATGATGTACATGTCTCTGTGATGATGTACACATCTCTGTGGTGATGTACACATCTCTGTGATGATGTACACATCTCTGTGATGATGTACACATCTCTGTGATGATGTACACGTCTCTGTGATGATGTACACATCTCTCTGTGATGATGTACACATCTCTGTGGTGATGTACACATCTCTCTGTGATGATGTACACATCTCTGTGATGATGTACATGTCTCTGTGATGATGTACACATCTCTGTGATGATATACATGTCTCTGTGATGATGTACACATCTCTCTGTGATGATGTACACATCTCTGTGATGATGCACATCTCTGTGGTGATGTACACATCTCTGTGATGATGAACAAGTCTCTCTGTGATGATGTACACATCTCTGTGATGATGTACACATCTCTGTGATGATGTACACGTCTCTGTGATGATGTACACATCTCTCTGTGATGATGTACATGTCTCTGTGATGATGTACACATCTCTGTGATGATGTACACATCTCTGTGATGATGAACATGTCTCTGTGATGATGTACACATCTCTGTGGTGATGTACACATCTCTGTGATGATGTACACATCTCTGTGATGATGTACACATCTCTCTGTGATGATGTACACATCTCTGTGATGATGTACACGTCTCTGTGATGATGTACACATCTCTGTGATGATGTACACGTCTCTGTGATGATGTACACATCTCTCTGTGATGATGTACACATCTCTGTGATGATGTACACATCTCTGTGATGATGTACACGTCTCTGTGATGATGCACATCTCTGTGATGATGTACACATCTCTGTGATGATGTACACATCTCTGTGATGATGTACACGTCTCTGTGATGATGCACATCTCTGTGATGATGTACACATCTCTGTGATGATGTACACGTCTCTGTGATGATGTACACGTCTCTGTGATGATGTACATGTCTCTGTGATGATGCACATCTCTGTGATGATGTACACGTCTCTGTGATGATGTACACATCTCTGTGATGATGTACACGTCTCTGTGATGATGTACACATCTCTCTGTGATGATGCACATCTCTGTGATGATGTACACGTCTCTGTGATGATGTACATGTCTCTGTGATGATGCACATCTCTGTGATGATGTACACGTCTCTGTGATGATGTACATGTCTCTGTGATGATGTACACATCTCTCTGTGATGATGTAAAGCACATTCTTTGGGAGTGTCTGATGATGTTCTTCCATTGTATCCCAGGACATTTGGCCAGCTGACGTGTACAGCATTCTGTACCATCGACTCAACAAACTGCAAGTATATCACCTGAGTGCTCAAAGGACAACCAGAAACCCTCCAGAACTCTTACCTACAAAACCCACAGTCCATAGTAGTTGAGTTGACCACTGGCCAGGCATTGGAACACTGCATTCTGTCTTAATCTCTCAACCAGGGCTTCACAGCCCCACCCCTGGCTACGCGCCCAGCTGGCTCATTGGACCTCACCTTTTACCTGACACTCAGACACACCTGTACACAGACCACACCCCTCAGACACACCTGTACACAGACCACACCCCTCAGACACACCTGTACACAGACCACACCCCTCAGACACACCTGTACACATGTAAATTATTATGATGTCATAATGATGTCACACTGTACCAAAGATTCTGTCTGGTTGCATTTCCTGTTTGTTGCTAAGAGTTGCTTGTCTGTGTATTTGTGTGTGGTATGATAATCTCTGCCTCACTGGTGCTCCTAAAGGAGGGTTTCACCCAAATTCAGTTTTTACTCACTTTCAGAAGCTGTGCCTGCTGTGATGAGCTCGACTGATTTTGTTCATTATTTTTCTTGTCGGGCAAAGATTGAAAGATCCACACGGGTGCGGATTCTGGCCTGTGAAAGATGTGGCTCATATGATGTTTTAAAAGGAAGATGTGATAGCTCATATGTAATACAATGTAATCTGATATGTAATGAAATATCTTAATATCTGATATGTAATATAATTATATCTAATGTTATATAACAATATCTAGTCTGTAATCCTGCTTGGTTTAGTGTCAGTGTGAGGATGGACTGTGATATCTGTGAGACCCACAGAAACACTCAATCAGCACACAGAGGACAACCCCCCTTCACTGCCATGCAGAAATGAAGAGATGGAGAGATGGAGAGATGGAGAGGGAAGAGTTTTTATTGAACCTGAAGTGAAGCACAGTGCTGCAGTGAACATACACAACTGTGTGTGCAGGGAGGGGTGTATGAACTGGGGGGGATTAAACTGGGGGGGTGTATTAAACTGGGGGGGTATTAAACAGGGGGGTGTATTAAACAGGGGGCGCTGGTTCATACTGAGGTACAGGCAGTGGTCAAAGAGAGGCCCTCCCATTGAAGGGGTTGTGGGGCTGGTGTATTATAGGGGGGGAGTAGTGTATTATTATATTGCTGGTGTATTATATGGGGGGCGGCCTGTAGCGTAGTGGTCAAGATAAATGACTGGGACACCCAAGGTTGGTGGTTCTAATCCCGGTAATGGCCGCAATAAGATCTGCACAGCCGTTGGGCCCTTGAGCAAGGCCCTTAACCCTGTATTGCTCCAGGGGAGGATTGTCTCCTGCTTAGTCTAATCATCTGTACGTCGCTCTGAAAACGCCAATAATGTAATGTAATGTAATGTGTATTATACAGTGGTATATCCTGTAATGTGATATACAGTGGTATGCAGTGTGAGTCCCTGTGATATCCTGCTTGGGTACCTGTAGATTGTCCTTTCCAGTGCATTATGGGTCCCTGAATACTAGGGGTCATGAGGGAGGGTCCTCACTACTCTGCACTTCCACCTGCTCTTCGTCATCCTCTTCCTCAGTCTGGACAGGGTGCACTTTGTTTCTTTCCGGAGAACTGACTTCCTGTTCCACACCCCTGGCTGGACTGACTTCCTGTTCCTCACACTCTGCTGGACTGACTTCCTGTTCATCATTTTGGACAGAACTTACTTCCTGTTCATCATTCTGGGCTGAACTTACTTCCTGTTCGTCATTCTGGGCTGAACTTACTTCCTGTTCGTCATTCTGGGTTGAACTGACTTCCTGTTCCTCACACTCTACTGGACTGACTTCCTGTTCCAGACACTGGGATGGACTGACTTCCTGTTCCTCATTCTGGACTGAACTTGCTTCCTGTTCCTCATTCTGGACTGAACTTGCTTCCTGTTCCTCATTCTGGACTGAACTGACTTCCGGTTTGTCATTCTTGGCTGGACTGACTTCCTGTTCATCATTTTGGACAGAACTTACTTCCTGTTCATCATTCTGGGCTGAACTTACTTCCTGTTCGTCATTCTGGGCTGAACTTACTTCCTGTTCGTCATTCTGGGTTGAACTGACTTCCTGTTCCTCACACTCTACTGGACTGACTTCCTGTTCCAGACACTGGGCTGAACTGACTTCCTGTTCCTCATTCTGGACTGAACAGACTTTCTGCTCCTCACACTCTGTTGCACTGACTTCCTGTTCCAGACACTGGGCTGGACTGACTTCCTGTTCCAGACACTGGGCTGAACTGACTTCCGGTTCCTCATTCTGGGCTGAACTGACTTCCTGTTCCTCACTCTGGGTTGAACTTACTTCCTGTTTGTCATTCTGGGCTGAACTTACTTCCTGTTCATTATTCTGGGCTGAACTTACTTCCTGTTCGTCACACTCTGTTGGACTGATTTCCTGTTCCAGACACTGGGCTGAACTGACTTCCTGTTCCTCATTCTGGACTGAACAGACTTTCTGCTCCTCACACTCTGTTGCACTGACTTCCTGTTCCAGACACTGGGCTGGACTGACTTCCTGTTCCAGACACTGGGCTGAACTGACTTCCTGTTCCTCATTCTGGGCTGAACTGACTTCCTGTTCCTCACTCTGGGTTGAACTTACTTCCTGTTCGTCATTCTGGGCTGAACTTACTTCCTGTTCGTCATTCTGGGCTGAACTTACTTCCTGTTCGTCATTCTGGGCTGAACTTACTTCCTGCTCCTCACACTCTGTTGCACTGGCTTCCTGTTCCAGACACTGGGCTGGACTGACTTCCTGTTCCAGACACTGGGCTGAACTGACTTCCTGTTCCAGACACTGGGCTGAACTGACTTCCTGTTCCTCACTCTGGACAGTTTGACTGACGCAGACCTCACGCGCTGTAAAAATGGGTTTGTCCCTGGGGCAGTGGGGGGGGTTGGGGCTGCATGACGCGGGGGGGCAATGGGGGGGGGCCCGGGGGGGCAGGTCAGTGTTGAAGGTGAGGCTCGTGATCAGCAGACACTCTTCCAGAGTCCTGAGGAACGAGCTGCAGGTGGATTTGAGTGTGCCCCCTCTGTCCTGTAACACATAGTATACACACATTATACACACACATACATTATACACACTATATACACACACATACATTATACACACTATATACACACATTATACACACACATACATTATACACACTATATATACACATTATACACACACATACATTATACACACTATATACACACATTATACACACACATACATTATACACACTATATACACACATTACACACATACATTATGCACACACTATAAACACATACATACATTATACACACTATATACACATTATACACATACATACATTATACACACACTATATACACATACATTATACACACAGTATATACACACGTACATTATACACACTACATACACATACATTATACACACAGTATATACACGTACATTATACACACACTATACACACATACATTATACACACAGTATATACACACGTACATTATACACACACTATACACACATACATTATACACACAGTATATACACACATACATTATATACACACATTATACACACATTAAATACACACAGACCCAGGGTCCCAGGGTGGGTGAATGGCTCCATGGCTCCCTCTGCTGGTGGCTCACCTGTACTGCAGTGGAGGGCTCCTCTCTGATCCGGCCCACGAGCTCACACAGGAGGTCACCATAGAGACGCAGCTCAGCCATCTTAGCCTTCAGGGCCTCCGCATTCTCCTGCAGCTCTGCGACCAGAACCAGGTCCATGAGCACTGTACATCTATGGTAAAGGTCATCTCACTCCACTGTATCTATGGTAGTGATGACCTGTTAGCATGTTTTCACTGGTAGGGGTAATATAAAACAGCTATGTCCAAAATCTCTCCCTATTCACTATACAGTATAATGCACTGTATTTGCTTTCTGCCATTTTATTAGTGTCCCAATTCTAACTGCAAATGTATGTACCAAACAGTGCTCTCAAATATTCCCACAAAAGAATGTGTGAATGTTCCCCCTGCAGGGAATAGTGAATGAGTGAACAAGGGAGTCTATAAATTATAGGGATGATCTAGCACTTGAGCTTCAGTGGTAATCATCACAGTGTGACACCAAGTCAGTAAAAATTCAGGGATATCAATCTGTTCATTTAGGAAGCAGAAATGATTGTGAATCAATTTCACCTGCTTTGGTGCAAATGAAAGTGACAGCAGGTGCAATGGAGAAGCAAAAGCAAGACAACCCCCAAAAAGGTAATGGTTTTGCATGTGGTGGCCACAGACAATTGCTCTCTCTTTATCCTTCCTGACTGATTCTTCTCTAGTTTTGTGTTCTGCTCGTGTCCCTGTCACTACTGGTAGCATGAGGCGGTACCTGCAGCCCAATCAGGTTGCACAGGTAGTCCAGCTCCTCCAGGATGGCACATCCATACGTGCAGTCACAAGAAGGTTTGCTGTGTCTCCCAGCAGTCTCAAGAGCATGGAGGAGATACCAGGAGACCGGCCGTTACACAAGGAGAGCTGGACAGGGCCGTAGAAGGGCATCAGCCCAGCAGCAGGACCGGTATCTGCTCCTTTGTGTGAGAAGGAACAGGAGGAGCACTACCAGAGCCCTACAAAATGACCTCCAGCAGGCTACTGGTGCGCATGTTTCTGACCAAACTGTCAGGAACAGACTCCATGAGGGTGGCATGAGGGCCCGACGTCCTCTAGTGGGACCTGTGCTCACAGCCCAGCACCGTGCAGCTCGATTGGCATTCATGACCACCAGAATTGGCAGGTCCGCCATTGGCACCATGTTCTCTTCACAGATGAGAGCAGGTTCACACTGAGCACATGTGATAGGCATGAAAGAGTCTGGAGACCCGTGGTGAACGTTATGCTGCCTGTAACATCACCCAGCATGAGCGGTTTGGCGGTGGGTCAGTGATGGTCTGGGGAGGCATATCCTTGGAGGGTCGCACAGATCTCCATGTCATAGCCAACGGTTCCCTGGCTGCTGTTAGGTACCGGGATGAAATCCTCAGACCGATTGTCAGACCTTACGCTGGTGCAGTGGGCCCTGGGTTCCTCCTGGTGGAGGACAATTCCCGGCCTCATGTGGCCAGAGTGTGTAGGCAGTTCCTGGATGAGGAAGGCATTGATGCCATTGACTGGCCCTCACGTTCCCCTGACCTAAATCCAATTGAGCACCTATGGGACGTTATGTATCGGGGCATCCAACGCTGCCAAGTACCGCCACAGACTGTCCAGGAGCTCACTGATGCCCTGATCCAGGTCTGGGAGGAGATCCCCCAGGACACCATCCGCCAACTCATCAGGAGCATCAGGAACAGCAGGAGCAGCAGGAGCAGCAGGAGTATGCCCAGACGTTGTCAGGAGTGCGTACAGGCACACGGGGGCCATACACACTACTGAGTCACATTATGAGTTGCCGTGATAAAATTCACACAAGTTGGATCAGCCTGTGATTTTCATTTTTACTTAGATTTTCGGTGTGATTTTGAATCCAGCCCTCAATGGGTTGATGATTTTAGTTTCCTTTGACCATTGTTACGTCATTTTGTTCTCAACAAATTATACAATGTACATCAGTAAAGATTCTCAACTTTAATAAATCATTCATCAAGATCTGATGTGTCCCTTAAGTGTTCCCTTAATTGTTTTGAGCAGTGTCCTTGAGTGTCTGTGGTACTCTGAGCAGTGTACTTGAGTGTCTGTGGTACTCTGAGCAGTGTACTTGAGTGTCTGTGGTACTCTGAGCAGTGTACTTGAGTGTCTGTGGTACTCTGAGCAGTGTACTTGAGTGTCTGTGGTACTCTGAGCAGTGTACTTGAGTGTCTGTGGTACTCTGAGCAGTGTACTTGAGTGTCTGTGGTACTCTGAGCAGTGTACTTGAGTGTCTGTGGTACTCTGAGCAGTGTACTTGAGTGTCTGTGGTACTCTGAGCAGTGTACTTGAGTGTCTGTGGTACTCTGAGCAGTGTACTTGAGTGTCTGTGGTACTCTGAGCAGTGTACTTGAGTGTCTGTGGTACTCTGAGCAGTGTACTTGAGTGTCTGTGGTACTTGCCTTTCTCCATCTTGGTCCTATTGTCCGTCAGGCAGGCCTTGGCCGTTCCCATGGCGACCAGCCATTTCTGCCTCTCTGCAGTGTTGAACGCTCGGAGGTAGAAACACTGCTGCCCCGGGACTGCCAGGTCCACCCTCCTGCTGTCCGAGGGGTGCACTGCGGGGGGGCAGGGTGAAATGGGCCGCAGCCTGTTCATCATCCTGTCTCAACAGCTGAGAGCAGTTCCACAGCAGACCAGGGTCAAATACACCATTGCTTTAGAGGCCAATGGAGCAAGCTGCAGATTTCTAATGGCCTGATTTATGGAGTCAGCAATGCCAAGAGACACAGACACAGCAACATTACTGCAAGTTTACACCAGGTTCATGTAGCTGATGTTCTGTTTACAGAGATGACACCAGGTTCATGTAACTGATGTTCTGTTTACAGATGGATATGACCAGTGCCTATGGATGTAATGGAAAAACAGGCAGATTTCCATACATTTGGAATATTTCCTGACGTAATAATATGTAAAAATATAAAATATATTTAATGAGTTTGCAGCAATCAGGTAAGCAAGTTTAAGAAAATATGGATCCAGGCAGTCTGAGCCAGTTGACTTTGTCATGTCAATAGAAAAAAGTGCATCAGAAACATCCTGAAGAGTAAAAGGAGAGAGAGGTTCCAATACACCAAATGCTCATTAAAGCACAGCAAAGTATTTGAGTCGAGAAAAAAAAGGTATTGTACGCGGGTCTGTCCCACATGGCAGTGATGCGGAGGTGAATGGCGTACCCTGTATTTCACAGGCAGAGATCTGCAGGTGGCCCTTGCAGCCTCTCCCTGCTTCTCCCTGGGAGTCATAGTAGGACAGCGTTCCTCCATCCAGGACAAACCAGCGCGGCTGCCAGCCTGCAGAGGAAACAAAAACGTCACCTCAAACTCTGGAGCCACAAGATAAATGGGGGCTGCAGTCATAGCCACTTTAACACACCCCCTTCCCTTTAACACATCCCATTTAACAAATACCCTTCTCTCTAACACATCGCCTTTAACACATCCCTTCTCTTTAATACATCCCCTTTAACACATCCCTTTCCCTTTAACACATCCCCTTTAACCATCCCCTTCTCTTTAACACATCCCATTTAACCATCCCCTTCCCTTTAGCAGATCCCCTTTAACCATCCCCTTCCCTTTAGCAGATCCCCTTTAACCATCCCCTTCTCTTTAACACATCCCCTTTAACCATCCCCTTCCCTTTAGCAGATCCCCTTTAACCATCCCCTTCTCTTTAACACATCCCATTTAACAAATCCCCTTCTCTCTAACACATCGCCTTTAACACATCCCTTCTCTTTAATACATCCCCTTTAACACACCCCTTTCCCTTTAACACATCCCCTTCCCTTTAACCATCCCCTTCTCTTTAACACATCCCATTTAACACATCACCTTCCCTTTACCACATCCTCTTTAACACATCCCCTTCTCTTTAACACATCCCCTTCCCATAATACATCCCCTTTAACACATCCCCTTCCATTTAACACATCCCCTTTAACACACCCCCTTCCATTTAACACATCCCCTTTAATACATGGCCTTCTCTTTAACACATCCCCTTTAACATATCCCCTTCCCTTTAACACATACCCTTCTCTTTAACACATGCCCTTACCTGGCTGTCTTCCCTCAGGTGTGCTAGCTGACTACATTTGTGATGTGCAAGTTAACTTAGCAGGTGCAGTGCAAGAAATGACAGGTGGGGAACAAACCAGAACAGAGCTGCCCTGTCTTCTCTGCTTTATATGGAACATTGTATTGTGGGATTCTCATCTTGCTGGAAGCTAGCATTTTATACCCTGGAATGGGCACTGGACACTACTAGCCCTGGAGAAGGTAAATGTGACGTAATAACTGATCTGAATGCTCCCAGTCTGTTGCTCGACGCAGTCCGACGCGAAAACACATCTCACCCTTGGAAATGGTGTATTTTCACTTCTGCATGAATATATAAGCATCAATACTGCAGCGCACCGTTATGCATGATCTACCGTAGACTCGTTATGAATATAAAATATTACTTGTAACTACGTTTATTCGTCACTCCGTCTATGTTTTACATTAAATAATCACATTATCGATACAAAAAAAATCCTGAAAAAGAAAGTTTATAAAACGCCTTTGTTTGTAATGTCTTTTAACTCACTTTAGAGATGCAGGCTGTCACGCGTTTATTCATGCCTAATATTCATTGTTGTTAGTGGAAGAATTGGATCGCGGATTCATTGTCTGAAAAATGTTGTATTTTGCGCGTCACTTCACGGATGCCGTCCACAGCGTCTCGAGCTCGCACTAGGTTGGAGCGCAATGACACGAAGCAAGTAAATACAGGCGGAACGCTTATCCCTTGTGTCTGCATTGCACTTAATATTAAATAATACTGGCCGGCCGTAAGATGCATTTCTCTGAGACCCCCTCCCATGTTCCCGTCGCCATTCATTTCCATCATTAGAAGCTCTACTGTTCCAGGGTCTTACATGGACGCGCACAAAAAGTACACACACGCACTGCGGCTTGCATCGCCATCGCCCGTTTCACGAGAACAGCACCAGTGCCGTCACACCTACCACTCAGGTAGTTCGTCCACTTATATAGCGTCCCTTCCATTGTCTATTTTCCCGGACTCGATAGAACAGTCCGAGAACAGCACTACTCTTTCCCTTTAATTCACGGATAGAATTGCCGTTACTCGGTGCGCCACCGCCGCGGTATCCATGTGCCGTACGTCACCAATGGGCGTAAACCTTTAGTGAATTGGGGATCCGTATGACTACGTATCCAGTTGGGTCAGCTGTGTGACGTCACGCAGATTAAGGGTATGTTGCCTTCGAGCCGCTCAGGTTTCCTCGGAGAGAACACACGAAACGAAAACAGCACGAATCCTATAGGAAAGGCGGGATTTATGCAAAACTGCACCAATCACGAGAAAGAAAGGGTACAGCGGCAGAAGTAGGAGAGCCTCGCGACCTCCGCTGCATTCCTAACTGCCATCTCATCTCTGCGCTTCCGACTCAACACAAAGGTATAGATTTCAGTTCCCCTTCATTAAATGTAGCAGCGTTCTGTCATTAAAGCATGATTGAATGAATATTCATTTATATAAATGAGAGCAGTTGTCGCTGCCGGGCTTGCGTGTACATATCTATGCTTAGTACGAAAATCGCCTGCCACGTAGACGTCGCTGTGTTTGTGAGCTGGCTCCGTGTGCAGCACGCAGTGGGTTTAAACTGGCATATTACATCCGCGCTCTGGTACCTGCGCGCAGAAATGTTACTCGCATTTTGGAGTTGGTTTTGCGCGTCGCTCCTATCTTTTGCTAGCGGAGCAAAACTCCCGGATCCGGAGGTTAAAATCGAAGTTCTAAACAAACCTTTCATCTGCCGCCGCAAGTCTAAGTATGGGGACATGCTGCTGGTCCACTACGAGGGTTTCCTGGAGAACGGCACCAGGTTCCACTCCAGGTGAGCCGTTCGTGTTGTTTCAAAACTCAAGATTGTTTCACAATTTGAAAGTAGCCGAACAGGAAACCCCGTCAGCTGCGAATCCCCGGGTCAGATCGCATAATGTTGTGTATCCTCCATTATATTCGCTAGCTAATGTGTGTGTGTGTGTGTGTGTGTGTGTGTGTGTGTTTGCCGTGCTAGCCGTCTCCATGGAGATAAGAACCCGGTGTGGTTCACGCTCGGGATCCGCGAGGTGATCCGGGGCTGGGACAAGGGCCTGCAGGACATGTGTGCTGGGGAGCGCCGAAAACTCACTGTCCCACCCAGCCTGGCCTACGGCAAGGAGGGGAAAGGTACATACACACACACACACACACAAGTTCACACACATGTGCACACACACACGTACACAGACTATTATACACACACACACACACACAAATGCACCCATAAACACATGCATGTGCTCTCACTGTAACTCACTCTCTCTCGTGGGTATAGAGACGCTGTACTAACCAGGCTGCTGGCGGCCATGTTGGTGTGATGCATGCTGGTCTGAGCTGCTTTTCCGCCCTGGTAAGGACAGAGCCCTTTGCATGAAACACCTCCGTTCACCGGCACACCATCCAGCATGCATTCAGAATGCCTGGTGTGGAATGTGATGTCATACAGAATGCCTGGTGTGGAGTGTGATGTCATTCAGAATGCCTGGTGTGGAGTGTGATGTCATACAGAATGCCTGGTGTGGAGTGTGATGTCATTCAGAATGCCTGGTGTGGAGTGTGATGTCATACAGAATGCCTGGTGTGGAGTGTGATGTCATACAGAATGCCTGGTGTGGAATGTGACGTCATGCAGAATGCCTGGTGTGGAGTGTGATGTCATCCAGCATGCCTGGTGTGGAGTGTGATGTCATACAGCATGCCTGGTGTGGAGTGTGATGTCA
>NC_083768.1:61199620-61207120 GCF_963514075.1 Conger conger | reverse complement strand
CACAACCTGTCAGTCATACACAACCTGTCACTCACACACACAACCTGTCACTCACACACAACCTGTCACTCGCACACAACCTGTCACTCATACACAACCTGTCACTCACACACACAACCTGTCACTCGCACACAACCTGTCACTCATACACAACCTGTCACTCACACACACAACCTGTCACTCGCACACACAACCTGTCACTTGCACACAACCTGTCAGTCATACACAACCTGTCACTTGCACACAACCTATCACTCACATACAACCTGTCGCACACACAACCTGTCAGTCATACACAACCTGTCACTCACACACACAACCTGTCACTCATACACAAACAGCATGCCACCAGCTCCCCTCTCTCCATGACTCTCTCCCCCGTACAGAGATACAGAGACACAGCTGTCCCGTACAGAGATACAGAGACACAGCTGTCCCATACAGAGACACAGCTGTCCCGTACAGAGACACAGCTGTCCCATACAGAGATACAGAGACACAGCTGTCCCGTACAGAGATACAGAGACACAGCTTTCCCGTACAGAGATACAGAGACACAGCTGTCCCATACAGAGACACAGATGTCCCGTACAGAGATACAGAGACACAGCTGTCCCGTACAGAGATACAGAGACACAGCTGTCCCATACAGAGACACAGCTGTCCCGTACAGCGATACAGCTGTCCCGTACAGAGATACAGAGACACAGCTGTCCCGTACAGAGATACAGAGACACAGCTGTCCCATACAGAGATACAGAGACACAGCTGTCCCGTACAGAGATACAGAGACACAGCTGTCCCATACAGAGATACAGAGATACAGAGACACAGCTGTCCCATACAGAGATAGAGACACAGCTGTCCCGTACAGAGATACAGAGACACAGCTGTCCCATACAGAGATACAGAGACACAGCTGTCCCATACAGAGACACAGCTGTCCCGTACAGAGACACAGCTGTCCAGTACAGAGATAGAGACACAGCTGTCCCATACAGAGACACAGCTGTCCCGTACAGAGACACAGAGACACAGCTGTCCCATACAGAGATACAGAGACACAGCTGTCCCATACAGAGATACAGAGACACAGCTGTCCCGAACAGGGATGGTAGGCCTCACCTCGGGCTACCTTACTCGGGTAGGTTCGGGGAAAAGGTCTGAACTCCTCTGGGGGAGGGAAGTCATCGATTGGGTGGAACTGGAACTTGGACTCAAAGTCATCTGGAAAAGATCACATGACAACATGGTGACCTCACACACATGCACACACAGACACAGACAGACAGACGCACACATACATACACACACACAGACGCACACATGTACAGTCAGGTCCATAAATATTGGGACATCGACACAATTCTCCTCTTTTTGGCTCTATACACCACCACAATGGATTTGAAATGAAACGAACAAGATATGATTTAACTGCAGACTTTCAGCTTTAATTTGAGGGTATTTACATCCAAATCAGGTGAACGGTGTAGGAATTACAACAGTTTCTATATGTGCCTCCCACTTTTTAAGGGACCAAAAGTAATGGGACAATTGGCTGCTCAGCTGTTCCATGGCCAGGTGTGTGTTATTCCCTCATTATCTCATTTACAAGGAGCAGATAAAAGGTCTAGAGTTCATTTCAAGTGTGCTATTTGCATTTGGAATCTGTTGCTGTCAACTCTCAATATGAGATCCAAAGAGCTGTCACTATCAGTGAAGCAAGCCATCATTAGGCTGAAAAATCAAAACAAACCCATCAGAGAGATCGCAAAAACATGAGGTGTGGCCAAATCAACTGTTTGGAACATTCTTAAAAAGAAAGAACGCACCGGTGAGCTCAGCAACACCAAAAGACCCGGAAGACCACGGAAAACAACTGTGGTGGATGACAGAAGAATTCTTTCCCTGGTGAAGAAAAACCCATTCACAACAGTTGGCCAGATCAGAACACTCTCCAGGAGGTAGGTGTATGTGTGTCAAAGTCAACAATCAAGAGAAGACTTCACCAGAGTGAATACAGAGGGTTCACCACAAGATGTAAACCATTGGTGAGCCTCAAAAACAGGAAGACCAGATTAGAGTTTGCCAAACAACATCTAAGAAAGCCTTTACAGTTCTGGAACAACATCCTATGGACAGATGAGACTAAGATCAACTTGTACCAGAATGATGGGAAGAGAAGAGTATGGAGAAGGAAAGGAACTGCTCATGATCCAAAACATACCACCTCATCAGTGAAGCATGGTGGTGGTAGTGTCATGGCGTGGGCATGTATGGCTGCCAATGGAACTGATTCCCTTGTATTTATTGATGATGTGACTGCTGACAAAAGCAGCAGGATGAAGTGTTTTGGGCAATATTATCTGCTCATATTCAGCCAAATGCTTCAGAACTCATTGGACGGCGCTTCACAGTGCAGATGGACAATGACCCGAAGCATACTGCGAAAGCAACCAAAGAGTTTTTTAAGGCAAAGAAGTGGAATGTTATGCAATGGCCAAGTCAATCACCTGACCTGAATCCAATTGAACATGCATTTCACTTGCTGAAGACAAAACTGAAGGGAAAATGCCCCAAGAACAAGCAGGAACTGAAGACAGTTGCAGTAGAGGCCTGGCAGAGCATCACCAGGGATGAAACCCAGCGTCTGGTGATGTCTATGCGTTTCAGACTTCAGGCTGTAATTGACTGCAAAGTATTAAAAAGTGAAAGTTTGATTTATAATTGTTAGTTTGTCCCATTACTTTTGGTCCCTTAAAAAGTGGGAGGCACATATAGAAACTGTTGTAATTCCTACACCGTTCCCCTGATTTGGATGTAAATACCCACAAATTAAAGCTGAAAGTCTGCAGTGAAAGCGCATCTTGTTCGTTTCATTTCAAATCCATTGTGGTGGTGTATAGAGCCAAAAAGAGGATAATTGTGTCGATGTCCCAATATTTATGGACCTGACTGTATATATACACACACACAGACACAGACAGACAGACGCACACATGCATACACACACACACACAGACAGACGCACACACACAAACACGCACACACACAGACAGACGCACACACAGACAGACGCGCACACACACAGACAGACAGACAGACGCACACACACACACAGACACGCACACATATATACACACAAACACACATGCAGCAGTGTATAATCAGTGTGTGGTGTAATGGCGTGGGGTGGCCAGAGGGGGCGCAGGTTTACCCAGACTGTGCAGATGGCCGTTCCTCAGGGCTGAGGCAGGAGGGGGCGGGGGAGGGGGGGGCGGGGGAGGGGGGGGGGGTCCGGCTCGACAGCTCAGTATTGGGGGACCGAGCAGGAGGGGCAGGGGGCGGGGCCATCCTTCCTGAAAGCGAGTCAGAGAGTTTGGGATGAGAGAACAGCAGCTGAAGGATGAAACTGAGGAGAGGGAGCGGCTGGACACAGAGAGGCTGAAGGAGGGAGCGGACAAAATGGCTGCTGATGGGGAGAACACTGAGAGAAGACAGTTGACGATCAGTTGGCTGCTGTAATACACTTTAATCTTTAAGAGTTTGCCGTTACCTTAGATAAAACCATAGCAGCTAATCAGCTAGCTGGCATTGTTAGAACTAAGCTGCAACCATTTGTATTAAAAAGCTGTTGGTGGCAAACTAAATGGAATATTAATTTAAAATCATTCAACAGTAACATGTGTTTGGCATGAATGTTTGCGTGTTATACACACACAAACACACACACACACACACACACGCACACATGGCTGTGTGTGTGTGTTTAACATGGCAGTGTGTGTGTGTGTATAACATGGCTGTGTATGTGTGTGTGTGTGTGTGTGTGTGTGTGTATAACATGGCTGTGTGTGTGTGTTTATCATGGTTGTTTGTGTGCGTTTATATAACATGGTAGGAGGCTCAGTGCTGCTGTCTGCTAAAGGCCTGCTGTAGTGTACAGTGTGTAGTGTAGCGTCGTCATGGTGCTGTAGTGTACAGTGTGTAGTGTAGCGTCGTCATGGTGCTGTAGTGTACAGTGTGTAGTGTAGCGTCGTCATGGTGCTGTAGTGTACAGTGTGTAGTGTAGCGTCGTCATGGTGCTGTAGTGTACAGTGTGTAGTGTAGCGTCGTCATGGTGCTGTAGTGTACAGTGTGTAGTGTATCATCATCATGGTGCTGTAGTGTACAGTGTGTAGTGTAGCGTCGTCATGGTGCTGTAGTGTACAGTGTGTAGTGTATCATCATCATGGTGCTGTAGTGTACAGTGTGTAGTGTAGCGTCGTCATGGTGCTGTAGTGTACAGTGTGTAGTGTATCATTATCATGGTGCTATAGTGTACAGTGTGTAGTGTAGCGTCGTCATGGTGCTGTAGTGTACAGTGTGTAGTGTATCATTATCATGGTGCTGTAGTGTACAGTGTGTAGTGTAGCGTCATCATGGTGCTGTAGTGTACAGTGTGTAGTGTATCATCATCATGGTGCTGTAGTGTACAGTGTGTAGTGTAGCGTCATCATGGTGCTGTAGTGTACAGTGTGTAGTGTAGCGTCGTCATGGTGCTGTAGTGTACAGTGTGTAGTGTAGCGTCATCATGGTGCTGTAGTGTACAGTGTGTAGTGTAGCGTTGTCATGGTGCTGTAGTGTACAGTGTGTAGTGTAGCGTCGTCATGGTGCTGTAGTGTACAGTGTGTAGTGTATCATTATCATGGTGCTGTAGTGTACAGTGTGTAGTGTATCATCATCATGGTGCTGTAGTGTACAGTGTGTAGTGTAGCGTCGTCATGGTGCTGTAGTGTACAGTGTGTAGTGTATCATCATCATGGTGCTGTAGTGTACAGTGTGTAGTGTAGCGTTGTCATGGTGCTGTAGTGTACAGTGTGTAGTGTAGCGTCGTCATGGTGCTGTAGTGTACAGTGTGTAGTGTATCATCATCATGGTGCTGTAGTGTACAGTGTGTAGTGTATCATCATCATGGTGCTGTAGTGTACAGTGTGTAGTGTAGCGTCGTCATGGTGCTGTAGTGTACAGTGTGTAGTGTAGCGTCGTCATGGTGCTGTAGTGTACAGTGTGTAGTGTATCATCATCATGGTGCTGTAGTGTACAGTGTGTAGTGTAGCGTCATCATGGTGCTGTAGTGTACAGTGTGTAGTGTAGCGTCGTCATGGTGCTGTAGTGTACAGTGTGTAGTGTAGCGTCGTCATGGTGCTGTAGTGTACAGTGTGTAGTGTATCATCATCATGGTGCTGTAGTGTAGTGTGTAGTGTAGCGTCGTCATGGTGCTGTAGTGTACAGTGTGTAGTGTAGCGTCGTCATGGTGCTGTAGTGTACAGTGTGTAGTGTAGCGTCGTCATGGTGCTGTAGTGTAGTGTGTAGTGTAGCGTCGTCATGGTGCTGTAGTGTACAGTGTGTAGTGTATCATTATCATGGTGCTGTAGTGTACAGTGTGTAGTGTAGCGTCGTCATGGTGCTGTAGTGTACAGTGTGTAGTGTAGCGTCGTCATGGTGCTGTAGTGTACAGTGTGTAGTGTAGCGTCGTCATGGTGCTGTAGTGTACAGTGTGTAGTGTATCATCATCATGGTGCTGTAGTGTACAGTGTGTAGTGTAGCGTCATCATGGTGCTGTAGTGTACAGTGTGTAGTGTAGCGTCGTCATGGTGCTGTAGTGTACAGTGTGTAGTGTAGCGTCGTCATGGTGCTGTAGTGTACAGTGTGTATTGTATCATCATCATGGTGCTGTAGTGTACAGTGTGTAGTGTATCATTATCATGGTGCTGTAGTGTACAGTGTGTAGTGTAGCGTCGTCATGGTGCTGTAGTGTACAGTGTGTAGTGTATCATCATCATGGTGCTGTAGTGTAGTGTGTAGTGTAGCGTCGTCATGGTGCTGTAGTGTACAGTGTGTAGTGTAGCGTCGTCATGGTGCTGTAGTGTACAGTGTGTAGTGTAGCGTCGTCATGGTGCTGTAGTGTAGTGTGTAGTGTAGCGTCGTCATGGTGCTGTAGTGTACAGTGTGTAGTGTAGCGTCATCATGGTGCTGTAGTGTACAGTGTGTAGTGTAGCGTCGTCATGGTGCTGTAGTGTACAGTGTGTAGTGTAGCGTTGTCATGGTGCTGTAGTGTAGTGTGTAGTGTAGCGTTGTCATGGTGCTGTAGTGTACAGTGTGTAGTGTATCATCATCATGGTGCTGTAGTGTACAGTGTGTAGTGTAGCGTCGTCATGGTGCTGTAGTGTACAGTGTGTAGTGTAGCATCATCATGGTGCTGTAGTGTACAGTGTGTAGTGTAGCATCATCATGGTGCTGTAGTGTAGTGTGTAGTGTATCATCATCATGGTGCTGTAGTGTACAGTGTGTAGTGTAGCGTTGTCATGGTGCTGTAGTGTAGTGTGTAGTGTAGCGTCGTCATGGTGCTGTAGTGTACAGTGTGTAGTGTAGCGTCGTCATGGTGCTGTAGTGTACAGTGTGTAGTGTAGCGTCGTCATGGTGCTGTAGTGTACAGTGTGTAGTGTATCATCATGGTGCTGTAGTGTACAGTGTGTAGTGTATCATCATCATGGTGCTGTAGTGTACAGTGTAGTGTAGCGTCGTCATGGTGCTGTAGTGTACAGTGTGTAGTGTATCATCATCATGGTGCTGTAGTGTACAGTGTGTAGTGTATCATCATCATGGTGCTGTAGTGTACAGTGTGTAGTGTAGCGTCGTCATGGTGCTGTAGTGTACAGTGTGTAGTGTATCATCATCATGGTGCTGTAGTGTAGTGTGTAGTGTAGCGTCATCATGGTGCTGTAGTGTACAGTGTGTAGTGTAGCGTCGTCATGGTGCTGTAGTGTACAGTGTGTAGTGTAGCGTCGTCATGGTGCTGTAGTGTACAGTGTGTAGTGTAGCGTCGTCATGGTGCTGTAGTGTACAGTGTGTAGTGTATCATCATCATGGTGCTGTAGTGTACAGTGTGTAGTGTAGCGTCGTCATGGTGCTGTAGTGTACAGTGTGTAGTGTAGCGTCATCATGGTGCTGTAGTGTACAGTGTGTAGTGTAGCGTCATCATGGTGCTGTAGTGTACAGTGTGTAGTGTAGCGTCATCATGGTGCTGTAGTGTACAGTGTGTAGTGTAGCGTCGTCATGGTGCTGTAGTGTACAGTGTGTAGTGTAGCGTCGTCATGGTGCTGTAGTGTACAGTGTGTAGTGTAGCGTCATCATGGTGCTGTAGTGTAGTGTGTAGTGTAGCGTCGTCATGGTGCTGTAGTGTAGTGTGTAGTGTAGCGTCGTCATGGTGCTGTAGTGTACAGTGTGTAGTGTAGCGTCGTCATGGTGCTGTAGTGTACAGTGTGTAGTGTATCATCATCATGGTGCTGTAGTGTACAGTGTGTAGTGTATCATCATCATGGTGCTGTAGTGTACAGTGTGTAGTGTAGCGTCGTCATGGTGCTGTAGTGTACAGTGTGTAGTGTAGCGTCGTCATGGTGCTGTAGTGTACAGTGTGTAGTGTATCATTATCATGGTGCTGTAGTGTACAGTGTGTAG
>NC_083768.1:61177120-61187120 GCF_963514075.1 Conger conger | reverse complement strand
ATATACTGTTACTGCCACCGAGCTGAAGTTATTATTAGTTAGACCTAGAGACCGCTGGTCCTGGAAAACAAAACTGCCCCTTCTTTTGACTCTTCTTTGAGTCCGTAACTATGGCCAAAATAAAAAAGGTGGCCGTGGTTAAACGCGCTAACTTTTTAGAAACCTAAAAGCGGGTTTCCCATATAAGCAACGACCTCTGCGGAAAGTTCTTGTCGGCCAGAAAAAAAAAGAAAAAAAAAAACCCGATATCTGAACTTCTCCTTCTGATAGTGAGGATCTTCCAGTCGTATTCCGGTCGCAGTTGTTGTTCACGGGCTAGACAATCGTGACTCTGTCCTGAGACCCGCGACTCCCGCCGCCCGCGCACGCATTCCGCTCTTGCAGCGCGCGAGAAGCCACACCTGCTACTTCTCCAGAGCGAGACAGCAGACCAATCAATCACTTAGCGCGAGCAAAGGGCCTCGCAACCAACAACCCAGCAGGCGGTTCAGGGAACTGAGTCTGGAATCTGCATGTGTCTGTGGTACAGTACAAGTACAGTGTGGAAAAACATACATGTACATACATACAATAGGCACATACATGTGCATATACATTCCTACCTACTGTACATGCATACATACATACATACATACAGTGGTGTGCAAAGGTACATGACTGTAGCGTAGTGGTTAAGGTACATGACTAGTATAATGGTTAAGGTACATGACTGTAGTGTAGTGGTTAAGGTACATGACTGTAGCGTAGTGGTTAAGGTAAATGACTGGGACACGCAAGGTCGGTGGTTCAATCCCCAGTCTAGCCACAATAAGATCTGCACAGCCATTGGGCCCTTGAGCAAGGCCCTTAACCCTGCATTGCCCCAGAGGAGGTTTGTCTCCTGCTTAGTCTAATCAACTGTACGTAGCTCTGGATAAGAGTGTCTGCCAAATTCCATTAATGTAATGTAACGTAATGCCCTCTAGTGGCAGATCATAAAATCTCACTTTATTTTTCTTTCTTTTTCTATTAATTCTTTTTTTATTAAGGGTGAGTGTAAATGTTGGCATGGATCCACTAACCTTGTTTTGATAGCTTTGGAGTTGGGTGAGGTCAGGATACTTAATATATAGCTTGCCTCTATTTTAAAATATTTTAAAAAGAGGTCTGCTATGGATAGGAAACTTAATTAATCATATTGTATTCACTTTCTTATCATATATATTTGTAGAAGAAGCCAAGCAATATATTTTAAGGCAATAAACAAAAAACACCATGTCTTTTTCTGCTTTTTCGGATTTAATATTTTATTTTCTCTGGTCAAAGTGCAAACTTTTATTAAAGGGTATTTTAATACATTTTAGTTTCATCATCCAGTAATTACAACCCTTTTTATATGCAGTAATGCACAGAATATACATATGTATTTATAATAATAATAATAATAATAATAATAATAATAATAATAATAATAACAGAATATATATATATATATATATATATATATATATATATATATATATATACTGTGCGGAGAAGTCTGGTCAGAAGTTGTCTTCATGGAAGAATTGTGGCCAAAAAGCCACACCGCCAACGTGGAAACAAAGTCAAGCGAGTCAACTATGCAAGAAAACACAGAACTAGGGTGCAGATAAATGGGAGCAGGTTCTCTGGACTAATCATCAAAATGTGAAATATTTGGCTCTAGCGGCCAATGTCATTAAGAACTATCTTCAGCGTAAAGAAAAACAAGGAGTCCTGGAAGTGATGGTACGGCCCCCCACTGCGGCTAGTTCTCCAAGATATTTGGAACCTACCTGCCAAGTTCCTTCAAAAACTGTGTGCAAGTATACCTAGAAGATTTGATGCTGTTTTGAAGGCAAAGGGTGGTCACACCAAATATTGATTTAATTTAGATTTTTCTTCTGTTCATTCACTTCTTCTGTTCATGCATTTTGTTAATTGATAAAAATAAACTATTAACATTTCTATTTTTGAAAGCATTCTCATTTTACAGCATTTTTTCACACCTGCCTAAAACTTTTGCACAGTACTGTATATATATGTTTACATAAAACTGAGAAAGTTATGAATCTCACATTAACATGCAGAGCAGAAAGTCCTGTGATTGATGAGGCGGCAATCAGGTCACACTGTCACGTTTCACGTTTCGTCATCGTCTTAGTTAGGTTATTGTCACGTTTCATGTTTAGTTATTGTCTTAGTTACGTTATCGTCACGTTTCATGTTTAGTTATTGTCTTAGTTAGGTTATTGTCACGTTTCATGTTTAGTCATCGTCTTAGTTAGGTTATTGTCACGTATCATGTTTAGTTATTGTCTTAGTTACGTTATTGTCACGTTTCATGTTTAGTTATTGTCTTAGTTAGGTTATTGTCACGTTTCATGTTTAGTTATTGTCTTAGTTAGGTTATTGTCACGTTTCATGTTTAGTTATTGTCTTAGTTAGGTTATTGTCACGTTTCATGTTTAGTTATTGTCTTAGTTAGGTTATTGTCACGTTTCATGTTTAGTTATTGTCTTAGTTAGGTTATTGTCATGTTTCATGTTTAGTCATTGTCTTAGTTAGGTTATTGTCACGTTTCATGTTTAGTCATTGTCTTAGTTAGGTTATTGTCACGTTTCATGTTTATTCATTGTCTTAGTTAGGTTATTGTCACGTTTCATGTTTAGTCATCGTCTTAGTTAGGTTATTGTCATGTTTCATGTTTAGTTATTGTTTTAGTTACGTTATTGTCATGTCACGTATTATGTTAGTCTGGTCTCGCCACGTTTTTGTTTTATTTCTTGTTACGTTTCATTGTCATGTCATGTTATGTTTCATGTTTAGTTCTTGTTACCATTTATTTCTTAGTCTTGCCATGTCAAGTTATATAGTTTATTGTCACAATTTCACAAACTTGTTATGTTTATGTTGTTTCATGTTATGTTGTTCCGTTCATTGTTTAGCATACACTTTTTTGTGTCTTTCTGCAAACCTTGCATTCATGCCTTTTCTCTCTCTCCCTTTCTGTCACTCACGCTTCCCTAATTGTTTCAATTTCCCGTGTCTTCTTACTAATCTACTAACTTTAGATCAGGATTGGGTAATAATAACATTCTAACCATGTGTTCATGTTACCTTACATTTCTTGTGCATGTCATTTACTAATTTACTAACGCTAGGGCAGGATAGGTATATTACTAATGATGACTAATTACCTCGTTAACTTGTCAATCCTCCACACCTGATTTCCATTCTCATGCTGCTCTCAAGCTAATTGTCTGCACCTATCTACACCTGCATATAAAGCTCAGTTTCATGTCATGTCTTTGCGAAATTGTTGCCTCCTGGTTGTCAGTGCACCCCTTTAGCGGTTTTGTCAAGCCATTGTCTACCTGTTATGAGCCAAGCCTGTTTATTGACCAAACATTATTGACTTCTGTTTTGTTGACCATTGCCTGCCTGTACCACAACTTTGCCTGCTGTCTTTGTGCTTTTGCCCCGCGGAGCAGACTTCGGTCTTGACTCTTGCACCATCATCAACCCTGAGCCTGCCTACCATCCGCCTGTACTTCTGCCCCGCTGACAGCTTTCCTGGCTACCAGACTTTTTGCATGGTGTACCGATTACGAGACTGCCTTCTCCCTCGGTACTGTACTTTGGTTTTGGCTGGATTTTACGTGTATGAACATTGCTTGTTTTTTGACTACGCTCACTGGAGTCAAAAAGCCCTGATGGGACTTTATTACACCCCTGTTTCTGAGTCATGCATTTTGGGTCCAACCCCCCCACACACCCGTCTCACACACACACCCGTCTCACACACACACACCCGTCTCACACACACACACCCGTCTCACACACACACCCATCTCACACACACACCTGTCTCACACACACACCCATCTCTCACACACACCCGTCTCACACACACCCGTCTCTCACGCACACCCGAGTCACACACACACCCGTCTCACACACACACACACACACACCCGTCTCACACACACATACACACACACACACACACCCGTCTCACACACACACCCGTCTCTCACACACACCCGTCTCACACACACACACACACAGACCCATCTCACACACACACACACACACCCGTCTCACACACACACACACACACACACCCGACTCACACACACACACACCCGTCTCTCACACACAGACCCGTCTCACACACACACACACACCCGTCTCTCACACACACACACACACACACACACACCCGTCTCACACACACACACACACACACACACCCGTCTCACACACACACACACACACACACACCCGTCTCACACACACACCCGTCTCACACACACACCCGACTCACACACACCTGTCTCACACACACCCGTCTCTCACACACACACACCCGTCTCACACACACACACACACACACACACCCGTCTCACACACACACCCATCTCTCACACACACACACACACACCCGTCTCACAGTAACCCGTCTCTCGCACACACACCCGACTCACACACACACCCGTCTCACACACACCCGTCTCACACACACACCTGTCTCACACACACACACCCGTCTCTCACACACACCCGTCTCACACACACACCCGTCTCACACACACACTCTCTCTCACTCTCTCTCACATGCAGGAGAGGCACTGGCCCTCCATGAAATACATTTCTCACAAATCACAAGTGAACAAGTGAACCCACATGAAAAAACAAACCCTAACACCATGTCAGGAGTGCACTCTGGGTAACTGATGTTAGGAACACAAATGTTGTTTGTTTGGCACACGTTTGAAATACTTTAAAAAGAACAGGCCGCTAGCGAGAGTGAAGCGTCGGTGGACCATGGGAAGCCACTCGAGTGACACATGAAGCCAACCCAAACTCCACTCGACTGACACATGAAGCTAACCCAGGACTCTTTTTTCCTTTTTTCTATTTTGCTTTGTGCGATTCTCTCTGGATTTTTCTAAGATCTGGAATCAAATAAAAAAATTAAGTCAAATTTTGATCTGGAGTCAAATCTGGAACTAGATTTTTTTCTTTTCACCTTTTCTTCGGATTTTTGATTGCTGAATTCTGATTGCTGTATCATTTAATTTCATGGATGTGTAACTGTCTGTCATGATTTAAATTATTCATATTCATATGGTGATTAGAAAGAATATTATATTTTAATGGTTACCTTGACCTGCATTAGTATTTTGCAAGAGTGTGTGACGTAACCTAAATGGTTGAAGTGTTTCTATTGATTTTAAATATAATTTAAAGAATATTTTTGAATGTTAAGAAATTTTGAAACAATAAAGAAACTTTGTCTGACACGCTCCGTAAATTCACTGACGTAGCAGGAGACTGTTCCTTCCTCCAGGTTCAAAGGTGAGGTCGTAACCTAGGTGATTCGTAATCGGATACGAGTGACATAGACATCAATGCACTGTTTTGATTCTTTGGCGGGACCATTTTCAGCTTTTTGCCGAATGCCGGTTTGGTCGCTGTGTTCGTAAAGGACGTTTTGCTTTTTGTCGGTTTGGTCCTTGGAAAAAGTAAAAAATGAATGAATAAATAAAAACTTTGGCCTCAATTACTCTGTTTGTTTATATCCTTAGATGTTGTGGATTTGCGCTGATCACTCAAAGGTACATTAACGTTCTCCAAGCCAAGAAGCGAACACAGATGTGGAGTCGGCCGGCGGAGCCTTCTGATTGGGTGAGTGCATTTTTGGTTTGGGACTGCCTCGCCGCAATTGTATAGCTACCGACGTTTCGCTGATATTGTTTGTTTTTGCTAAATTCGGTGGTACTTTCTGATCCACCGAAGATCTGGAACTTTCCACACAAAAAAGAAAAGGGAAAAGAAACAAAGAAACGCACAGAATTTCTCCGCTGATTTGTGGACAGGGTGTTGCACCTGATATACACTCAGTGAGCACTTTATTAGGTAGACTTCTACTGCTGTAGCCTATCCACTTAGAGTTATGATGCGTTGTGTGTTCAGAGATGCTCTTCTGCATACCACTGTTGTAATGTGTGGTTATTTGCGTTACTGTCACCCTCCTGTCAGCTTTGACCAGTCTGGCCACTCTCCTCTTGACGTCTCACATTAACGAGGCGTTTCTGTCTGCAGAACTGCTGCTGCTGTTTTGTTTTTTTGTACCACTCTTTGCAGTCTAAAAGCGTGGTGTGTCTCTAACTCTAGAGACTAGTGTGTGTGAAAATTGCAGGAGATCAGCAGTTTCTGAGATGCTCAAACCACCCTGTCTGCCACCAACAATCATCCCTTAGTCACAGTCACTTAGATCACATTTTTTCACCCATTCTAATGGTTGATGTTCACACTATCAGAAGCTCCTGACCTGTGTCTACATGACGGTATGCATTGCACTGCTGCCACACGATTGGCTGATTAGATAATCTCATGAATGTAATGAGCTGTAATAAATAAAAAATGATCCCAATAAAGTGTGCTATTCACATTTTCACAGCTTAAAAATTAAATAATTGTGTTGAATAAATATGATCTGGTTACTGGTTCTGGTTCTTTCAACAGATCCTCCTCATTTTAAAAACTTTTTCAGTGCGCAGAGAAGCATCAATATTTATCGTGTGTGAGTGTTTTTCTTTACAAGAGTGTAATTAAAACCAGTCCATTGATTTCCTTTAACTGAAGTTAATACATTGGTTCTGGTATCAACTGGAAAAAGATTAATTGCGCCAGTCTGCAGATTTGTTTTTTAACCCTTGAAGGTTTATTTGCCTGATTATACAGTCCCCACTATTATATATTATATATACAGCAAGGCCAATTTCTTTGTTTTTGCAATTAACTAAATACATTTGGGGTTGAGATAAAAAGATGAACACGAGGTAAGAGTTCAGAATTTCATTCAATTTATTTCCTGGTATTTCACACCTAGATTTGTTAAACTACTTAGAACATAGCACCTTTGGTATCAGACACCCATTTCTTAGGTGAGAAAAAGTATTGGAACAGACAGTATTTAAGTAAATGAAAGTAAATAACACTTCATATTTGGTAGCATATCCCTGAGTGCACCAAGCGTACGACCCACTGACATCACCAAACTGTAGCATTCTTCTTTTGTGATGCTTTTACTGCAGCCTCTTTCAGTTGTTGTTTGTTTGGGGTAGTTTTCCCTTCAATCTCCTCTTCAGGAGGTGAAATGCATGCTCAATTGGGTTAAGGTCTGGTGACTGACTTGGCCAGTCTAAATCACTTCACTTTTTCTCACTAATGAAGTCCTGCGTTGGCAGTGTGTTTTGGGCCATTGTCTTGCTGCATTGAGTTCCTCCCAACTAGTTTGGAAGCATTTTTCTGTAAGTTGGCAGATATGATGTTTTTATAGACTTCTGAATTCATCCTGCTGCTACCATCATGAGTTACATCATCAATAAAGATTAGTGACTCTTCCTCCACCATGCTTCACAGATGAGCTTGTATGTTTTGATTCTCCACACTCTCCATCACATTGCTAGAGGTTAATCTTGGTGTCATAAGTCCATAAAGCTCTGTTCCAGATCTCTGTACTTCCTTGCAAATTGTAATCTCGCCTTCCGATTCTTACTACTGATGAGTGGTTTGCATCTTGTTGTATAGCCTCTATTTTTCTGCTCTTCAAACGGTCAAAGAAGACTTAAAGAGCATGTTAGAGAACTGTATAAACACAACGACACGTCACTCCTGCAACAGAACGACACGTCACTCCTGCAACACAACGACATGTCACTCCTGCAACAGAACGACACGTCATTGCTGCAACACAACGACACGTCACTCCTGCAACAGAACGACATGTCACTCCTGCAACACAACGACATGTCATTCCTGCAACACAACGACACGTCATTGCTGCAACACAACGAAATGTTACTCACTCTTTATTTTCATGAACACATTTTTAATTCACCAGAAAACAATGACGTAATCGGTGCCGATGCATCAGTAGACTATTTTGGAGGTAAATGTGGGCAATGTCATCGCCCATGACAGCAATAATAGATGGATATTACAGCCATGTGTGTCGGCTACGTCAATAAATAAGGATTTATGCATTTGAGTCCATGTCACAAACCAAATCTTTTAAAATCACAAACTTTGATAGACTTGCATAATTGATTGGATAGGTGGTCAGAAACTTGCTGTCTCTTGAGTGTGTGTGTGTGTGTGTGTGTGTGCGCGAGTGTGTGTGTGTGTGTGTGTGTGTGTGTGCGAGTGTGATTGTGTATGGGTACGAGTGTGTGAGTATCTGTGTGCGTGAGTGTGCATGCAAGTGAATGAGTGTGCGTGCAAGTGTGTGTGTGTGTGAGTGTGTGTCAGTGAGTGTCCGTGTGTGTGTGTGTGTGTGTGAGTGTGTGTGTGAGTGTGTGAGTATCTGTGTGTTTGTGTGAGTGTGTGTGTGAGTCAAAGTGTGTGAGTCAGTTTGCGTGCGAGTGTGTGTGAGTATCTGTGTGTGTGAGTGTGTGTGAGTGTCTGTGTGTGTGTGTGTGTGTGTGAGTGTGTGTGTGTGAGTCAGTGTGCGTGTGAGTGTGTGTGTGTGAGTGTGTGTGAGTGTCTGTGTGTGTGTGTGTGTGTGTGTGAGTGTCTGTGTGTGTGTGTGTGTGCGCGAGTCAGTGTGCGTGTGTGTGTGTGAGTGTCTGTGTGTGTGTGTGTGTGCGCGAGTCAGTGTGCGTGTGTGTGTGTGAGTGCGAGTGTGTGTTCTGTATGAGTGTGTGTGTATGAGTGTGTGTATGTATGAGTGTATGTGTGTGAGTGTGAGTGTGAACAGACACTCATACAAAACACACACTCATACACACACTCATACACACACACACTCAACACACACTCATACAGAACACACACTCATACACACACACTCATACGAAACACACACTCATACAGAACACACACTCACACAGAACACACACTCAACACACACTCATATGGAACACACACTCATACACACACACTCATACGAAACACACACTCATACAGAACACACACTCACACAGAACACACACTCAACACACACTCATATGGAACACACACTCAACACACACTCATATGGAACACACACTCGAGCTAAAAACACAATGCAAAAATAAACTGACCACAAAGTGCCAAAAATGATTGATGAGAAGATCATGAACTTGTAGCATATTCCTTATGCACATGACTGGAGTGGGTCTGTCTGTAGTCCCAGGCATGGTTCCTTACCAACTTGAATACAGTTTTCAGTTGCTTTGACTGGAGCTTTTGCGTACACTAAATGTGGCTTTAACTGCCCTTCCCCTTATTAACTTTGATTAAAAATCTATTTTGTAATGATTGATTGACTAAATCAATGTTCTATAATTACTTTGCATTGGTTATTATTTTGGTTAATTATTTGACACCCAGGTAAAATAGTACCAGCGGCTCTAACAAATGCCTCTATATTATATTAATTACATTAATGTAATGTAATATTATGCACTGAATGTAATGTAATATTATGCACTGAATGTCATTTTCTTTTGTATGCTTAATATACTTTAAATGCAGATACACATTTGACAGAATCTAATGATACAATTATTATTGTTTCTAATGTTAAATTGCACTGACGTTACTCTGTACGCTCACTCACTCAGACAGTGGCAGTGTACCCTTGCCTTGTCACCTTCCAGTGTTCCATCAAGCCTCCAATGGTGCTCACTGGACTGTACCATGTTGGGAAGGGGGAGTTTCCCCTTGACGCAGGAATGGTACAGTGATCTGTGTTAGCCTGTACATGCCAGATCTGGTTTATGACAAATAAGGACAAATTCACATGTTCCACCTCAAACTCAGAAAAACTACAGAAGAAAATGGCAAGGAATGTCAAAAGCAGAAGAGTGTCCTTCATTCAACATTAAAATGTTTAACTGATTGCAGCTGACAATAAAAACGTATAAAGGCTAAAATCACATTTTAGAGACAATGGCTTCATCAATACACAGCAAGTTCAAAATCTGCTGATGACGTAAACACAGTT
>NC_083768.1:61146443-61161443 GCF_963514075.1 Conger conger | reverse complement strand
CCTCCATCTTATCTGGGTTGAGCTTTAGATGGTGGTTGCCCATCCAGCTCTGGATGTCTCTCAGGCAGGCGGAGATACGGGTAGAGACCTGTGTGTTTGATGGGGGGAAGGAGAGACAGAGTTGGGTGTCATCGGCATAACAATGATAGGAGATGCCATGAGCAGAGATAACGGGGCCAAGGGATCTCGTGTAGATGGAGAAGAGGAGGGGTCCGAGGACTGAGCCCTGGGGGACTCCTGTAACAAGGGGGCGAGGGGTTGACTCTCCTCCAGCCCAGGACACCTGGGAGGACCGGCCAGAGAGATAAGATTGGATCCACTCTAAGGCTGTGCCACAGATCCCTGTAGATGCCGGGGAGGCTAAGAGGATGGAGTGGTTGAACCGTGTCGAACGCCGCAGAGAGGTCAAGAAGGATCAGGACAGAGGAGAGAGAGGTTGCTCGTGCAGCCTGAAGGGACTCGTTGACAGAGAGGAGTGCAGTCTCCGTCGAGTGGCCAGGTCTGACGCCGGACTGGTGGGGGTCCAGCAGGTTATTCTGAGAGAGGAAGGAAGAGAGTTGGTTGGAGGCGGCTCGTTCAATGGATTTGGATAGAAAAGGAAGGAGAGATGCTGGACGGTAGCCCCCCTGCAACTGTGAAGTTGTCACAGGGGGTCAGTGAGGGGTAGCAGAGGTTGGTGGGGTTCCGTCGCCATGGAGGGCCACATCGCTGGGGAGAGAGCAGACTGTAATGGGGAGAGAGCAGACTGTAATGGGGAGAGAGCAGACTGTAATGGGGAGAGAGCAGACTGTAATGGGGAGAGAGCAGACTGTAATGGGGAGAGGGCAGACTGTAATGGGGACAGGGCAGACTGTAATGGGGAGAGAGCAGACTGTAATGGGGAGAGAGCAGACTGTAATGGGGAGAGAGCAGACTGTAATGGGGAGAGAGCAGACTGTAATGGGGAGAGAGCAGACTGTAATGGGGAGAGGGCAGACTGTAATGGGGAGAGGGCAGACTGTAATGGGGAGAGAGCAGACTGTAATGGGGAGAGGGCAGACTGTAATGGGGAGAGAGCAGACTGTAATGGGGAGAGAGCAGACTGTAATGGGGAGAGGGCAGACTGTAATAGGGAGAGAGCAGACTGTAATGGGGACAGGGCAGACTGTAATGGGGAGAGAGCAGACTGTAATGGGGAGAGGGCAGACTGTAATGGGGAGAGAGCAGACTGTAATGGGGAGAGGGCAGACTGTAATGGGGAGAGGGCAGACTGTAATGGGGAGAGAGCAGACTGTAATGGGGAGAGAGCAGACTGTAATGGGGAGAGGGCAGACTGTAATGGGGAGAGAGCAGACTGTAATGGGGAGAGAGCAGACTGTAATGGAGAGAGAGCAGACTGTAATGGGGAGAGGGCAGACTGTAATGGGGAGAGAGCAGACTGTAATGGGGAGAGGGCAGACTGTAATGGGGAGAGAGCAGACTGTAATGGGGAGAGGGCAGACTGTAATGGGGAGAGAGCAGACTGTAATGGGGAGAGAGCAGACTGCAATGGGGAGAGAGCAGACTGTAATGGAGAGAGAGCAGACTGTAATGGAGAGAGAGCAGACTGTAATGGGGAGAGGGCAGACTGTAATGGGGAGAGGGCAGACTGTAATGGGGAGAGAGCAGACTGCAATGGGGAGAGAGCAGACTGTAATGGAGAGAGAGCAGACTGTAATGGAGAGAGAGCAGACTGTAATGGGGAGAGGGCAGACTGTAATGGGGAGAGAGCAGACTGTAATGGAGACAGGGCAGACTGTAATGGGGAGAGAGCAGACTGTAATGGGGAGAGAGCAGACTGTAATGGGGAGAGAGCAGACTGTAATGGGGACAGGGCAGACTGTAATGGGGAGAGAGCAGACTGTAATGGGGAGAGAGCAGACTGTAATGGGGAGAGGGCAGACTGTAATGGGGAGAGAGCAGACTGTAATGGGGAGAGAGCAGACTGTAATGGGGAGAGAGCAGACTGTAATGGGGAGAGAGCAGACTGTAATGGGGAGAGAGCAGACTGTAATGGGGACAGGGCAGACTGTAATGGGGAGAGAGCAGACTGTAATGGGGAGAGAGCAGACTGTAATGGGGACAGGGCAGACTGTAATGGGGAGAGAGCAGACTGTAATGGGGAGAGAGCAGACTGTAATGGGGAGAGGGCAGACTGTAATGGGGACAGGGCAGACTGTAATGGGGAGAGAGCAGACTGTAATGGGGAGAGAGCAGACTGTAATGGGGAGAGGGCAGACTGTAATGGGGAGAGAGCAGACTGTAATGGGGAGAGAGCAGACTGTAATGGGGAGAGAGCAGACTGTAATGGGGAGAGAGCAGACTGTAATGGGGAGAGGGCAGACTGTAATGGGGAGAGAGCAGACTGTAATGGAGAGAGGGCAGACTGTAATGGGGAGAGAGCAGACTGTAATGGGGAGAGAGCAGACTGTAATGGGGAGAGAGCAGACTGTAATGGGGAGAGGGCAGACTGTAATGGGGAGAGAGCAGACTGTAATGGGGAGAGAGCAGACTGTAATGGGGAGAGAGCAGACTGCAATGGGGAGAGAGCAGACTGTAATGGAGAGAGGGCAGACTGTAATGGGGAGAGAGCAGACTGCAATGGGGAGAGAGCAGACTGTAATGGAGAGAGGGCAGACTGTAATGGGGAGAGAGCAGACTGTAATGGGGAGAGAGCAGACTGTAATGGGGAGAGAGCAGACTGTAATGGGGAGAGAGCAGACTGTAATGGGGACAGGGCAGACTGTAATGGGGAGAGAGCAGACTGTAATGGGGAGAGAGCAGACTGTAATGGGGAGAGAGCAGACTGTAATGGGGACAGGGCAGACTGTAATGGGGAGAGAGCAGACTGTAATGGGGAGAGAGCAGACTGTAATGGGGAGAGGGCAGACTGTAATGGGGAGAGAGCAGACTGTAATGGGGAGAGAGCAGACTGTAATGGGGAGAGAGCAGACTGTAATGGGGAGAGAGCAGACTGTAATGGGGAGAGGGCAGACTGTAATGGGGAGAGAGCAGACTGTAATGGAGAGAGGGCAGACTGTAATGGGGAGAGAGCAGACTGTAATGGGGAGAGAGCAGACTGTAATGGGGAGAGAGCAGACTGTAATGGGGAGAGGGCAGACTGTAATGGGGAGAGAGCAGACTGTAATGGGGAGAGAGCAGACTGTAATGGGGAGAGAGCAGACTGTAATGGGGAGAGAGCAGACTGTAATGGGGAGAGGGCAGACTGCAATGGGGAGAGAGCAGACTGTAATGGAGAGAGGGCAGACTGTAATGGGGAGAGAGCAGACTGCAATGGGGAAAGAGCAGACTGTAATGGAGAGAGGGCAGACTGTAATGGGGAGAGAGCAGACTGTAATGGGGAGAGAGCAGACTGTAATGGGGAGAGAGCAGACTGTAATGGGGAGAGAGCAGACTGTAATGGGGAGAGAGCAGACTGTAATGGGGACAGGGCAGACTGTAATGGGGAGAGAGCAGACTGTAATGGGGAGAGAGCAGACTGTAATGGGGAGAGGGCAGACTGTAATGGGGAGAGGGCAGACTGTAATGGGGAGAGGGCAGACTGTAATGGGGAGAGAGCAGACTGTAATGGGGAGAGAGCAGACTGTAATGGGGAGAGGGCAGACTGTAATGGGGAGAGAGCAGACTGTAATGGGGAGAGAGCAGACTGTAATGGAGAGAGAGCAGACTGTAATGGGGAGAGGGCAGACTGTAATGGGGAGAGAGCAGACTGTAATGGGGAGAGGGCAGACTGCAATGGGGAGAGAGCAGACTGTAATGGAGAGAGGGCAGACTGTAATGGGGAGAGAGCAGACTGCAATGGGGAGAGAGCAGACTGTAATGGAGAGAGGGCAGACTGTAATGGGGAGAGAGCAGACTGTAATGGGGAGAGAGCAGACTGTAATGGGGAGAGAGCAGACTGTAATGGGGAGAGAGCAGACTGTAATGGGGAGAGAGCAGACTGTAATGGGGACAGGGCAGACTGTAATGGGGAGAGAGCAGACTGTAATGGGGAGAGAGCAGACTGTAATGGGGAGAGAGCAGACTGTAATGGGGACAGGGCAGACTGTAATGGGGAGAGAGCAGACTGTAATGGGGAGAGAGCAGACTGTAATGGGGAGAGGGCAGACTGTAATGGGGAGAGAGCAGACTGTAATGGGGAGAGAGCAGACTGTAATGGGGAGAGAGCAGACTGTAATGGGGAGAGAGCAGACTGTAATGGGGAGAGGGCAGACTGTAATGGGGAGAGAGCAGACTGTAATGGAGAGAGGGCAGACTGTAATGGGGAGAGAGCAGACTGTAATGGGGAGAGAGCAGACTGTAATGGGGAGAGAGCAGACTGTAATGGGGAGAGGGCAGACTGTAATGGGGAGAGAGCAGACTGTAATGGGGAGAGAGCAGACTGTAATGGGGAGAGGGCAGACTGTAATGGGGAGAGAGCAGACTGCAATGGGGAGAGAGCAGACTGTAATGGAGAGAGGGCAGACTGTAATGGGGAGAGAGCAGACTGTAATGGGGAGAGAGCAGACTGTAATGGGGAGAGGGCAGACTGTAATGGGGAGAGAGCAGACTGTAATGGGGAGAGAGCAGACTGTAATGGGGAGAGGGCAGACTGTAATGGGGAGAGGGCAGACTGTAATGGGGAGAGAGCAGACTGTAATGGGGAGAGAGCAGACTGTAATGGGGTACTGACACACCGTACCATTCCAAAATGGGAGGGAGCGTCGCTCTGAGCACGCCTATAGAAACTGCTAATTACCAATGCAAACTAGTGATCTAATAATTATCCTAACAACTGCAGAGTCCAAAGTATCTAACTGATTCTGATCACCTAATCAGAATAACAGAACCGAGCAAAACTGCCGGCGGCTGGTGAAAAACACACTAGATTTGCTAACTAATGGTGATGATGGTGATGATGGTAATGGTGATGATGATGATGGTGATGGTGATGGTGATGATGGTGATGGTGATGGTGATGATGATGATGATGATGATGGTGATGATGATGGTGATGATGAAGATGATGATGATGATGATGATGATGATGATGATGATGAGATGATGATGGTGATGATGGTGATGATGATGATGATGATGATGATGATGAGATGATGATGGTGATGATGGTGATGATGGTGATGATAACTGATAACTTTCCTGCAATCCCACAAACCACCGCGCCCCTTTTCTCTGTGATTCTCCAGCCTGCTGCTCTCTCTCCCGGACACGCTGACTCCCCTGTCCGTGTGTTCATGCTCTCTCTCTCCCGGACACGCTGACTCCCCTGTCCGTGTGTTCATGCTCTCTCTCTCCCGGACACGCTGACTCCCCTGTCCGTGTGTTCATGCTCTCTCTCTCCCGGACACGCTGACTCCCCTGTCCGTGTGTTCATGCTCTCTCTCTCCCGGACACGCTGACTCCCCTGTCCGTGTGTTCATGCTCTCTCTCTCCCGGACACGCTGACTCCCCTGTCCGTGTGTTCATGCTCTCTCTCTCCCGGACACGCTGACTCCCCTGTCCGTGTGTTCATGCTCTCTCTCTCCCGGACACGCTGACTCCCCTGTCCGTGTGTTCATGCTCTCTCTCTCCCGGACACGCTGACTCCCCTGTCCGTGTGTTCATGCTCTCTCTCTCCCGGACACGCTGACTCCCCTGTCCGTGTGTTCATGCTCTCTCTCTCCCGGACACGCTGACTCCCCTGTCCGTGTGTTCATGCTCTCTCTCTCCCGTACACGCTGACTCCCCTGTCCGTGTGTTCATGCTCTCTCTCTCCTGACTCCCCTGTCCGTGTGTTCATGCTCTCTCTCTCCCGGACACGCTGACTCCCCTGTCCGTGTGTTCATGCTCTCTCTCTCCCGGACACGCTGACTCCCCTGTCCGTGTGTTCATGCTCTCTCTCTCCCGGACACGCTGACTCCCCTGTCCGTGTGTTCATGCTCTCTCTCTCCCGGACACGCTGACTCCCCTGTCCGTGTGTTCATGCTCTCTCTCTCCCGGACACGCTGACTCCCCTGTCCGTGTGTTCATGCTCTCTCTCTCCCGGACACGCTGACTCCCCTGTCCGTGTGTTCATGCTCTCTCTCTCCCGGACACGCTGACTCCCCTGTCCGTGTGTTCATGCTCTCTCTCTCCCGGACACGCTGACTCCCCTGTCCGTGTGTTCATGCTCTCTCTCTCCCGGACACGCTGACTCCCCTGTCCGTGTGTTCATGCTCTCTCTCTCCCGGACACGCTGACTCCCCTGTCCGTGTGTTCATGCTCTCTCTCTCCCGGACACGCTGACTCCCCTGTCCGTGTGTTCATGCTCTCTCTCTCCCGGACACGCTGACTCCCCTGTCCGTGTGTTCATGCTCTCTCTCTCCCGGACACGCTGACTCCCCTGTCCGTGTGTTCATGCTCTCTCTCTCCCGGACACGCTGACTCCCCTGTCCGTGTGTTCATGCTCTCTCTCTCCCGGACACGCTGACTCCCCTGTCCGTGTGTTCATGCTCTCTCTCTCCCGGACACGCTGACTCCCCTGTCCGTGTGTTCATGCTCTCTCTCTCCCGGACACGCTGACTCCCCTGTCCGTGTGTTCATGCTCTCTCTCTCCTGACTCCCCTGTCCGTGTGTTCATGCTCTCTCTCTCCCGGACACGCTGACTCCCCTGTCCGTGTGTTCATGCTGCTCTCTCTCCCGGACACGCTGACTCCCCTGTCCGTGTGTTCATGCTCTCTCTCTCCTGACTCCCCTGTCCGTGTGTTCATGCTCTCTCTCTCCCGGACACGCTGACTCCCCTGTCCGTGTGTTCATGCTCTCTCTCTCCCGGACACGCTGACTCCCCTGTCCGTGTGTTCATGCTCTCTCTCTCCCGGACACGCTGACTCCCCTGTCCGTGTGTTCATGCTCTCTCTCTCCCGGACACGCTGACTCCCCTGTCCGTGTGTTCATGCTCTCTCTCTCCCGGACACGCTGACTCCCCTGTCCGTGTGTTCATGCTCTCTCTCTCCCGGACACGCTGACTCCCCTGTCCGTGTGTTCATGTTGACCAGCAGAGGGCGCTGCTGTAACAGATCAGTCCTGCCCATCATTGCCTTCAGCTCAGGGTTCAGCTGAATTCCCTGCTGTCCCAAAACATCAATTACATCACACCCATGACATCATAGGGAAGTGATTTCTTTAATGAAACTTTTTTTATTGAAATATCACACCACTGGATATGTACTGAGGTAACCTACAGACACAGCACCCCCTCCAAGACTGGAGTTAAACCTGCAGCACCCCCTCCAAGACTGGAGTTAAACCTGCAGCACCCCCTCCAAGACTGGAGTTAAACCTGCAGCACCCCCTCCAAGACTAGAGTTAAACTTGCAGACATTGCAGCCCTCATGACATTCCTCTTTCTCCTCATGTCTCTTTATCTCTCCCCATCTCTCTCTCTCTCTCCCTCTCTCTCTCTCTCTCTCTCTCTCTCTCCTAATAGGTTCCAGATGTGTCCCCAGATGAAGGGGGCGGAGCTTCTCTTCCAGATCTCCCACTCGCTGCAACACTGCTGTAACAGCAGAGAGAACACACACACTCACACACACACACACTCACACACACACACACACACACTCACACACTCACACACACACTCACACTCACACTCACACACACACTCACACTCAAACACTCACATACTCACATACACATACACATACACACACTCACACTCTCACACACACACACGCTCACACACTCACACACCCACACACATACACACACACTCGCATACTCACACATACGCGCTCTCACACACACACTCACACACTCACTCAGTCACACACACACTCACACACACATATAGGCCGTTGTTCCACTGGCACTGAAACAGTTAAAGCTAAAGTCTCTGAATAGGACACTGATGTGGCTAACAGCTGTTAGCTGTATAAACACATTTCTGCCCCCTCTATATCACCCGCTCCCCTTCCTTGCTCTCTCTTTCTCTCTCATTTCTCTTTCCCCCCTCTCTCCTCATCTCTCTCTGTCTCTCTCTTCATACATACACAGAAAAACAATGGCTTTTGACTGCTTGCATAGAGCAGAGGAGATTAATCTGTGACCTTTAACCCCTAACCTCTGCACCATTTGCACTGAAAAAAAGGCAGTTGCACAACATTTCAGCTTACCAACATGTGCTTCTGATCAAGCAACTTCCGTGGGTACACGTGTGGGTTTGTGTGCTTGTGTGTGTGCATGTGTGTGTGTGTGCATGTGAGAATATGCATGTGTTTATGTTTGTGTGTTGGTGTTTGTATGTTCTGTTTACAGTTTTTTACGATCGTTTTCACACTTGTCTCAATACCATGTCCACTTTTTCAAAACACTTAACACATTCACCATATCAATAGACTATGTGAACTAAACTGTGGATATTTTTGCATTGCTTTCATACTAAACATTCAATCACCACTTCTTCCAAAATTCATGAATACCTCTCTCAGTCAGTGTTCACTACCAGCAAATGTTTGTACGAATACAGCAAATTTTGCAGACATTTAGATACTCTGTTCAAAACAGTTAACTTTCAGTTCAAAACCCAATACAATTCTGATCATTGTGGAAGGAAATATGCTGCATTTTGGCAGAAAAATGAAACTATATGCTTGAAATACGTAAGACAGATCATTCTGATTTGAGCAGAAAGTTTATTCAGTTTATTCAATTTTTTTTGTTTGCAGCCTTGTTACCATCTATACAAAAGTGATCATACTTGCATTGAAATGTGCATGTATATAGGATAAATATAGATGTAGTTGTCACTGAAGAGATTTTTCCACTATTACTGCTGTATATGTACTGTTGAAACACCTGGCTGTCATTTCAGTGAACAACCTACCCAGGTGTTTGTTGTCTGTGCCCCGTTACCACATATACAAAAGGGGCCACCTTTGGATTGGCATTTGCATTCTTTAGCCTTGGTGGGGAAAATGGATGCAGCCAGAGGTAGAGGAAGAAGACGTCGTGGAAGAGCAAGAACAGTTGTGTCTGGTGAAATCAGAGCCACAGTCATTGATCATGTGGTAAATCATGGTCTGTCCCTGAGGGAAGCAGGTTGAGGGTTCAACCAAACTTGCCTAGATCCACAGTCTCTTCAATAGTGAGGATTTTCAGGCAAACCAACAAGTACTATACAGTATTTGCAGCATTCTGACTGAAGGAGTTCAATTGATGTGTATATTACAGCATTACTGTGATTTGAGAAGTCTCCAGAAAAAGCAGATGTATCAGTGCACATTTGTCTTTGACTCACTACAGGACCCAGCGGTTACCTCACACAGTCACACAGGGGGAAGGGGAAGAATGTTTACACCTCAACAGGAGGATACAATAGTTGGGATGGTCATTGTCAACAACAGCATCAGGCTAAAAGAAATACACAAGAACATAATCGCAGACAAGAACATATTTCCAAACATTGACAGTGTAAGCACTACAACCATTTCAAGAGTGTTACAGAAACATCAGATCAGGATGAAACAGTTGTACACTGTCCCCTTTGACAGGAACTCTGAGGGTGTCAAGAAACTCAGGTACCAATATGAAGTTTATGAAGGTATATGTGAAGGTTTAGGACCACCACCCACATGAACAGATGTCACTTCTAGATGCAATGGCTGCTGGGTGTATGACATAACAGTGGAACACATCCAGGGCTGGATAAGGCACGCATAGAGATGTTTTCCTCGGTGTATAGCAAGAGATAACATTTGGAGTGATGTTGATGAAAATCTATAGCCAAATGCAGAGGACAGGATGGATGGGCCAGGCCAACAGTAGACTTCTGATACTGATAGGCAGACAATATATGTGCAAATTACTGTATATAGTGAAAATATTGCTTTTTGGTATGTATTTGTTATTGATTGTAATGTATTTTGAGGAATTGATTGTATTGTATTTTTCTTTTCTGAATTACAGTATATATGTGAGAACAAACGTCAAAATACTGCAAACCCTCTGAAGAATACTGTTGCTTTTGTGATTTGTTTCTTTATCATATATTGTTTTACATTATACAGTAAAAATTGTTATTCTGGGTTTCCAATATAGTAAAACATTCATTCATTTACAGTTTACTGTAAATTCCCCACACTCAGTCATGACATCTATTATGAGAGGCAAACCAACAGATCAAAAGTTTCTTTAGCTGTTTGGCTTGAAATATTTGCGGATGCAAAAATAGAGGAAAGGGAAACACATAATATATGTATTTAGCAATGCTCCATGTTGTTTGTGTTTTGTAATTCATTGAACATTGAGTGATAAAGTAGTCTTATGGGAGAAAGCATGTGCTATAGTTATGGCAGCAAGAGTCACTTTTGGGTGAAATATGAAGTGTTTTGGTGGTTGAAGTGCATTTTGCACCAAAGGTTAACTGATGTGCTCAGGTGTGTGTTTCAAAAGCACACTGTGTGAAGAGTTTTGAAAAAGTGGACATGGTATTGAGACAAGTGTGAAAGTCTTCTTCCTCTACCTCTGGCTGCATCCATTTTCCCCACCAAGGCTAAAGAATGCAAATGCCAATCCAAAGGTGGCCCCTTTTGTATATGTGGTAACGGGGCACAAACAACAAACACCTGGGTAGGTTGTTCACTGAAATGACAGCCAGGTGTTTCAGCAGTACATATACAGCAGTAATAGTGGAAAAATCTCTTCAGTGACAACTACATCTATATTTATCCTATATACGTGCACATTTCAATGCAAGTATGATCACTTTTGTATAGATGGTAACAAGGCTGCAAACAAAAAAAATTGAATAAACTGAATAAACTTTCTGCTCAAATCAGAATGATCTGTCTTACGTATTTCAAGCATATAGTTTCATTTTTCTGCCAAAATGCAGCATATTTCCTTCCACAATGATCAGAATTGTATTGGGTTTTGAACTGAAAGTTAACTGTTTTGAACAGAGTATCTAAATGTCTGCAAAATTTGCTGTATTTGTACAAACTTTTGCTGGTAGTGAACACTGACTGAGAGAGGTATTCATGAATTTTGGAAGAAGTGGTGATTGAATGCCTTTAGTATGAAAGCAATGCAAAAATATCCACAGTTTAGTTCACATAGTCTAATGATATGGTGAATGTGTTAAGTGTTTTGAAAAAGTGGACATGGTATTGAGACAAGTGTGAAAACGATTGTAAAAAACTGTAAACAGTAAAAATAGTTATTCTGGGTTTCCAATATAGTAAAACATTAATTCATTTACAGTTTACTGTAAATTTACTGTCTATTGTGAGAGGCAAACCAACAGATCAAAAGTTTCTTTAGCTACTTGGTTTGAAATATTTGCGGATGCAAAAATAGAGGAAAGGGAAACACATAATATATGTATTTAGCAATGCTCCAAGTTGTTTGTGTTTTGTAGTTCATTGAACATTGAGTGATAAAGTAGTCTTATGGGAGAAAGCATGTGCTATAGTTATGGCAGCAAGAGTCACTTTTGGGTGAAATATTAAGTGTTTTGGTTGTTGAAGTGCATTTTGCACCAAATGTTAACTGATTTGCTCAGGTGTGTGTCTCAAAAGCACACTGTGTGAAGAGTTTTGAAAAAGTGGACATGGTATTGAGACAAGTGTGAAAACGATTGTAAAAAACTGTAACACAGTTCAATGGTTCTGTGTTTAATAGTTTGAGTGATTGGGATCTATGCCTATACCCTATACTTATAAATCCAATACATAAATACAAAATATACTTTATCAAGCGCTAGCACAGCATGGCAAGTGTGTGTGTGAGAGAGGGAGAGGGAGTGAGAGAGAGGGAGAGGGAGTGAGAGTGAGAGAGAGGGAGAGAGAGAGGGGGGAGAGGGAGAGAGATTCTCACACACAGTACCACTGACACACAATACTACTTACACATAATACTACTGGCACACAACACATACAACTGACACACAGTACTACTGACTCACAACACAACGGACACACAACACTACTGACACATAATACTACTGACACACACAGTACCACAGTCACACATACTACTGACACACAACACTTCTGACACGTACTACTGACATACAACACTAGTGACACATACTACACTATCCATCCATCCATCATCTGAACCCGCTCATCCTGATCAGGGTCGCAGGGGGGCTGGAGCCCATCCCAGCATACATTGGGCGAAAGGCAGGAACACACCCTGGACAGGTCGCCAGTCCATCTTAGGGCACACACACCATTCACTCACACACCCATACCCACGGGCAATTTAGACTCTCCAATCAGCCTAACATGCATGTCTTTGGACTGTGGGAGGAAACCGGAGTACCCAGAGGAAACCCACGCAGACACGGGGAGAACATGCAAACTCCGTACAGAGAGGCCCCGGCCGATGGGGATTCGAACCCAGGACCTCCTTGCTGTGAGGCGGCAGTGCTACCCACTGCACCATCCGTGCCGCCCTTGACACAACACTACTGACACATAATACTACTGACACACACAGTGCCACAGACACACAATAATACTGACCCACAAAACTACTGACACACAACACTACTGACACACACAGTACCACTGACCCACAAAACTACTGACACATATACTACTGACACACAACACTACTGACACATACAACTACTGACCAACAACACAACTGACACACAACACTATTGACACATAATGCTACTGACATACAACACTACTGACACATAATACTACTGACACACACAGTACTACAGACACACAATACTACTGACATACAACACTACTGACACATACTACTGACACACACCACTACTGACACATACTACTGACACATAATACTACTGACACACACACAGTACCACAAACACACAATAATACTGACACATAATACTACTGACACACACACAGTACCACAGACACACAATAATACTGACACATAATACTACTGACACACACATACCACTGACATATAACACTACTGACATACAACACTACTGACAAATACTACTGACACACACCACTACTGACACATACTACTGACACATAATACTACTGACACACACACAGTACCACAAACACACAATAATACTGACACATAATACTACTGACACACACACAGTACCACAGACACACAATAATACTGACACATAATACTACTGACACACACATACCACTGACATATAACACTACTGACATACAACACTATTGATACATACTACGGACACACACCACTACTGACACATACTACTGACACATAATACTACTGACACACACACAGTACCACAAACACACAATAATACTGACACAATACTACTGACATGCACACATACTACTGACACACAACACTACTGACACATAATACTACTAGCTACTAACACACAAACAGTAATGAAAAAGACAAGATAACCGCCGATACGTTCGTGAATTTAGAAAATGTAATTAAACTGAGATTGGATGGGAACTCAATACAAACTCCACACGACTCCGTTTTTAAGGGTATGGGAAGTCTGCTCTATCTCCATCTGGAATCTAACAGACTTCGGCACATTCACAGGAATGCACTTACCTGCATACCTCTGCCTGCACTCTGACAGGCCTAACATGCATTACTGCACCATACACAAATCTGCTCAGCTCAAACACAACACAACGCAACACAGCTCAAACACAACACAACACAGCTCAAACACAACACAGCTTAAACACAACACAACACAACATAGCTCAAACACAACACAACACAACATAGCTCAAACACAACACAGCTTAAACACAACACAACACAACATAGCTCAAACACAACACAGCTTAAACACAACACAACACAACATAGCTCAAACACAACACAGCTCAAACACAACACAACACAACATAGCTCAAACACAACACAGCTTAAACACAACACAACACAACATAGCTCAAACACAACACAGCTTAAACACAACACAACACAACATAGCTCAAACACAACACAGCTCAAACACAACACAACACAACATACCTCAAACACAACACAGCTTAAACACAAAACAACACAACATAGCTCAAACACAACACAGCTCAAACACAACACAACACAACATAGCTCAAACACAACACAGCTTAAACACAAAACAACACAACATAGCTCAAACACAACACAGCTCAAACACAACACAACACAACATAGCTCAAACACAACACAGCTTAAACACAAAACAACACAACATAGCTCAAACACAACACAACACAACACAACATAGCTCAAACACAACACAGCTTAAACACAAAACAACACAACACCGCTCAAACACAAAACAACACAACATAGCTCAAACACAACACCGCTCAAACACAACACAACACAGCTCAAACACAACACAACATAGCTCAAACACAACACCGCTCAAACACAACACAACACAACACAACATAGCTCAAACACAACACAGCTTAAACACAACACAACACAACACAGCTCAAACACAACACAGCTCAAACACAACACAACGCAACACAGCTCAAACACAACACAACGCAACACAGCTCAAATACAACACAGCTCAAACACAACACAACATAGTTGAAACACAACATAACACATCATAGCTCAAACACAACACAACATAGCTCAAACACAACACAACACAACACAGCTCAAACACAACACAGCTCAAACACAACACAACGCAACACAGCTCAAACACAACACAACGCAACACAGCTCAAACACAACACAGCTCAAACACAACACAACATAGTTGAAACACAACATAACACATCATAGCTCAAACACAACACAACATAGCTCAAACACAACACAACAAAATACAACACAACACAACACAACACTACACCACACAACGCAACATAACACAGGGCAACACAACACAACCACCACACAACACAAGACACGGCAACACAACGCAATACAATACAACACAACACCACGATACAACACAGGGCAACACAACACAATGCAACAACACAACACAACGCAACACAATGCAACACAACACAACCACAACACAACACAAGA
>NC_083768.1:61118943-61138943 GCF_963514075.1 Conger conger | reverse complement strand
GGGCGGGCTCCACCTGCAGCTGGTCACCGTGGTGACTCTGGCAGCCAATGCGCTGCTGCTGCTGGCGGTGGGCGGGGCCTGGGCCGGGCGGGGCCTGAGGCGGGGCCTGCGCAGGAAGTCGGCGGTGAGCATCCGCCACATGTACTCCTCCCGCCGGCCGCTGGGCGCCGGGGCAACGGAGCCGCTCTGCGCCGACTTCACAGCCTATCAGAGCAGCCGGCCGCGGGGGGGCGGGGCCGACGAGGGCGACCTCATCCAGTTTGTCTGCGACCGTTTCCACGACAACAGCCCCACCTGCAGGGAGGACGCCACGCCGCGCTTCCAGGACTGAGGCGTGTCTCCGTGGCAACACCCACCACAGCATCGGCATGGCAACACCCGCCACAGCATCGGCATGGCAACACCCGCCACAGCATCGCCGTGGCAACACCCGCCACAGCATCGGCATGGCAACACCCGCCACAGCATCGGCATGGCAACATCCGCCACAGCATCGCCGTGGCAACACCCGCCACAGCAACACCCGCCACAGCATCGCCGTGGCAACACCCGCCACAGCATCGCCGTGGCAACACCCGCCACAGCATCGCCGTGGCAATGCACTCTTCACTGAGGAACACCCATCAGGGAGGAGTTTAAGGTCTGGTTTCCCAGATTTGTAAGATTAATTTTTACAAAATAGTTTTTCAAAATGAACTATTTAATGATAATCTGGGAGGAATATATATGTGTGTTTGCCACTATATATGAGTGTATGTGACCTATACACTCAGTGAGCACTTTATTAGGTATTTATTAGACATATTTTTTATTAGACTTATTAAGACTTCTGCTGCTGTAGCCTATCCACTTAGAGTTATGATGCGTTGTGTGTTCAGAGATGCTCTTCTGCATGTTGTAATGTGTGGTTATTTGCGTTACTGTCACCTCTCCAGTCTGGCCCTTCTCCTCAGACGTCTCTCATTAACCAGGCGTTACTGTCACCTCTCCAGTCTGGCCCTTCTCCTCAGACGTCTCTCATTAACCAGGCGTTACTGTCACCTCTCCAGTCTGGCCCTTCTCCTCAGACGTCTCTCATTAACCAGGCGTTACTGTCACCTCTCCAGTCTGGCCCTTCTCCTCAGACGTCTCTCATTAACAAGGCGTTTCTGTCTGCAGAACTGCTGCTCACTGGATTCTTTTGGTTTTTTGCACCATTCTTTGCAAAGTCTAGAGATTGTTGTGTGTGAAAATCCCAGGAGATCAACTGTTTCTGAGATACTCAAACCACCCTGTCTGGCACCAACAATCATTCCACAGTCAAAGTCACTTAGATCACATTTTCCCCATTCTGATGGTTGGTGTGAACATTAACTGAAGCTCCTGACCCGTATCTACATGATTTTATCCATTGCACTGCTGCCACATGATTGGCTGATTAGATAATGGCATGAATCAGTACATGTTAGGCAGGTGTTCCTAATAAAGTGCTCAGTTAGTGTATAAGTTTAAGTATGTGTGTGTGTGTGTGTGTGTGTGTGTGCGTGTATGTTTACATTTACATTTAACATTTTAGTCATTTGGCAGACGCTTTTAATCCAAAGCGACTTACAAGTGCATAGGTTCTACCATAAGTCAGAGCATCACATCCAGAAACTAGCAAAATACACAGGAAATGCTGTTCTAAACATAGTTTTTTTTTTTGTGTGTGTGTGTGCGCATGTGTGTATGTGTATGTGTGTGTGTGTGCGCGTGTGTACGTGTATGTGTGTGTGTGTGTGAGACTCAGTGTGTGTGTGTGTCGTGAGTGTTCTTCAGTAATCACATTGTTCTAAATGCAATTATTATTAATATTAATTATTTTATCATCAAAGAAATCTGGGATTCAGCTCCCCAGATCCTGACAGCTTTAATAACATTAAACATTACAGACTCCGTGTCTGTGAAGAGTCTGTTCTTATGTTAATAATGAGCACACATGTTGGCAGGGATGCCATGAGGCGATAGATTTATGATCCCAGACAGGGTTTCCTGACCTTCTGCAATCTGAAACTGCCACTGCCTTTTTGAGAACAGAGAACCGCTGGATTTCGGGGAAAAAACTGATTTCTCCTTTGACAAATGTTCACCAATAAGGATGGATTTTAGTATTTTTAGATTCATCTTCAGGTATTTGTGGCCAATATATGTATTCGGTCTCCTCTGAGATGCTGGTGCTATTTAACTCCTAGGTGCCATTAACCCTTTAAGATATGAGATCACAAATATGTGACTAGCATGTTCTTAACTGAACATTCCAATGCCAATGTCACAATCACTACTGGCGATGCAGTTCTAGAACACTAGAACATTCCAAAAAACCTCCCTGTCACCTGGTGTGTGTCCATCTGCTGCAATGCTGCAGTGACATCACAATGTTCAGTGACATCACATTAGATTTTTCTGATATGTAAATACCATGTGTTAGAAAGACACCTTAAATTCATAACTTCTGAAAAATTTAACTATTTTAGCTGCTGTTGGCAGGGAGACCGTTGTTGTCTTTTGCTAAAATTGCTTCATTTGAGTGTTTTTTTTATCTTATGACTATCTATGATTGAAACACAGTGATATGGCTTTCACTGTGTATCTGTGTTTTCTGTATTTGCTTTCATTTGAAATAAAATGCAATAAATCCATGAATGTTCAGATTTCTGCAGAGCTGCTCTCTTTCAGATGTGATGGATAACAGAGGAACCTATGTGTCAGTGTATGAGAGTGTCAGTGTATGAGAGTGACAGTGTATGACTGTATCAGTGTATGACTGTCAGTGTGAGAGTGTCAGTGTGTGACTGTGTCTGTGTATGACTGTGTCAGCATATGACTGTCAGTGTATGAGTGTCAGTGTATGACTGCGTCAGTGTGTGACTGTGTCAGTGTGAGAGTGTCAGTGTGTGACCGTGTCAGTGTATGAGTGTCAGTGTCAGTGTATGAGTGTGTCAGTGTCTGACAGTGTCAGTGTGTGTGTGTCAGTGTATAAGAGTGTCAGTATCTGTCAGTGTATGAGAGTGTCAGTGTGTGAGTGTCAGTGTATATCTGTCACCATGTGAGACTGTACAAGAGAGTGTTTCTGTATCCTTATGTCCACATAAACTCATATCATACATACGGATGTTGTTAAACTCATATCATACATACGGATGTTGCTAAACTCATATCACATACAGGGATGTTGTTAAACTCATACAAAGGGATGTTGTTAAACTCATCATATACATGGATGTAGTTAAACTCATATCATACATATGGATGTTGTTAAACTCATATCATACACACGGATGTTGTAAAACTCATATCATACATACAGATGTTGTCAAACTCATACATACGGATGTTGTTAAACTCATATTACACATACGGATGTTGTTAAACTCATACAAACGGATGTTGTTAAACTCATCAAATACATGGTTGTTAAACTCTTCATACATACGGATGTTGTTAAACTCACATCATACACATGGATGTTGTTAAACTCTTCATACATACGGATGTTGTTAAACTCACATCATACACATGGATGTTGTTAAACTCACATCATACACATGGATGTTGTTAAACTCACATCATACACATGGATGTTATTAAACTCTTCACACACATGGATGTTGTTAAACTCTTCACACACATGGATGTTGTTAAACTCTTCATACATACGGATGTTGTTAAACTCACATCATACACATGGATCTTGTTAAACTCACATCATACATACGGATGTTGTTAAACTCACATCATACACATGGATGTTGTTAAACTCTTCATACATACGGATGTTGTTAAACTCACATCATACACATGGATGTTGTTAAACTCTTCATACACATGGATGTTGTTAAACTCTTCATACACATGGATGTTGTTAAACTCTTCATACACATGGATATTGTTAAACTCATCAAATACATGGATGTTGTTAAACTCTTCATACATACAGATGTTGTTAAACTCACATCTTACACATGGATGTTGTTAAACTCACATCATACACATGGATGTTGTTAAACTCTTCACACACATGGATGTTATTAAAGAAGTGCTTTATTGAGTGCTGAAGCTGCAGTTATTGTCATCTGTGAAAAGGGTTGAATGGTTGAATGCGAAGGAAGTTACACAAATGCACTGACATTAATTTTTTAAGCATAATTCATAAGTGCGTCTAAACAGCAGAAGGCTCTCAGAAAAAAACTGCCCTCAAAATAAATGTTAAATGTAGATTACAAAATTATGAAATTCTGTACATTATTCATTTTCATATTTGACACACACACACATTCGTACACACCTGAAGCTTCCAGTTGAGATTAAAGCTCAGCGATGATGTCATAATAACCATTGATATGTGCAGTGAGATGGAGTTGGGGTCAGTGCTGGTCAGTGCTGGTCAGTGCTGGTCAGTGCTGGTCTGTGCTGGTCAGTGCTGGTCTGTGCTGGTCACTGAGCGGTCAGAATATCCCGCTCCTCGCTCAGGTGGCTGTTCACTCGGCCGCTCCTCCGCTCAATTTCGCTCCGCGCTCCACTTAAAAATCCTCCCACTCCAGTGAAATCGCTCCACGCTCGCTCCAATTTAAAAGAGGGAGAAATAATCTACAAGCCGAATTGTCACCTTAAACTGAAAACTTATATCCTAAAGAACTAAGAGCAACGGCAATATTTTCACTCATAGAACATTTCTTTTTAAAGACATAGACAAGTGCAGCAACGAACAAGCTTGGCAACGTCGATACACATAAGCCTAAAAATAAAGGGATCAGTGGGATTCATTGGCTGAAGAATACAGGCTAAGCATCCAAGTTTTAAACAAACAAAAACCGGATAAAAGCGTCTATGGCTACGAAACCATAACCATAGCTATGCGGCCACAATTAGCCCATCAGAAATGTAGCCTATAGGTCTCGCAGCTTTGCTTCCATCTCCTCAAGAGCATGCGGCATGAGGGTGTCCCGCACAGTATTGTAGCGGGGGTTGGGGGGGGTGTGTAGCCTGGCTGGGCCACGCTGGGGGTGTGTAGCCTGGCTGGGCCACGCTGGGGGGGGGGTGTAGCCTGGCTGGGCCACGCTGGGGGTGTGTAGCCTGGCTGGGCCACGCTGGGGGGGGGGTGTAGCCTGGCTGGGCCACGCTGGGGGTGTGTAGCCTGGCTGGGCCACGCTGGGGGGGGGGTGTAGCCTGGCTGGGCCACGCTGGGGGGGGTGTAGCCCGACTGGGCCACGCTGGGGGGGTGTAGCCCGGCTGGGCCACGCTGGGGGGGGGGTGTAGCCCGGCTGGGCCACGCTGGGGGGGGGGTGTAGCCCGGCTGGGCCACGCTGGGGGGGGTGTGTAGCCCGGCTGGGCCACGCTGGGGGGGGGGTGTAGCCCGGCTGGGCCACGCTGGGGGGGGTGTGTAGCCCGGCTGGGCCACGCTGGGGGGGGGGTGTAGCCCGGCTGGGCCACGCTGGGGGGGGTGTGTAGCCCGGCTGGGCCACGCTGGGGGGGGGGTGTAGCCTGGCTGGGCCACGCTGGGGGGGGTGTAGCCCGACTGGGCCACGCTGGGGGGGTGTAGCCTGGCTGATAACTCAGATTTAAATGCCTCACTTATTTTCTGTTGTTGCTGCTGCTGCATTTCTTTCTCTATGAAATACAATTTCATGAACAGCGATAAGTAAATTAAAAAAAATCGTATTAGGCCTACTTTGAATGGCAAAACTAATTTATTTTATTTGTATTATTAGCCTGCATTTAATTTAGCCTTCTACTTGATATGAAGCATATTCAAATTGCTCACGTTTTTCTTTGCTCGTAGCACACGCTCATGTTTCCGCGAAATGTGTCTTAGATTCCAAAATGAATCTTTACTCACTGAAATAATGTCACCACATGGTTGTTCTTGCTCTATATTGTTGGTATCTAGTTGTTTGGTAGGAATAGTGCACTTGTATGACTTATCAGTTTCCTTTCTAAAATATTTTCGAACTCCATCTCCAGCAACGAGCTCACAATGGCCAGTTTTTGAAGTGTAACGGTCTGGTTGTATTCTGGGTGGATTTGGGCATGCCTCAGACTCGTGGTGTGAGCGGTATCGGAGCCTCAGACTCGTGGTGTGAGCGGTATCGGAGCGAAATTGGAGCGAAACAGAGCGGAACAGAGCGGAACAGAGCGGCCGCTCCGGCCTCTAAATTAAAAAGCGCTCCGCGCTCCAACAAAATTCCATCCGCTCCTCGCTCGCTCGCTCGCTCGCTCGCGCTCCGCTCCGCTCACTAGCTCTGTCTGGTGCAGTGTAAAAAGGGTCAGTGCTGGTCAGTGCTGAGAGAGAGAGAAGATGCTTCCAGATTCCTGCTCACTGTGTACAGAATGCCATAACATGCGGCTCCTTGCTTTAATTATTTCTAAAATTCTCTCTGGTACGCACACACGCACAGTCTCTCACACAGAGGGGGAGTGTCTCCCCCTGGTGTTAGAATGTGGTATTGCAGGAGCAGAGATCCAACAGCAGCTTCAGCTGAGCTGTACTGTCGGGCTGGCACCCACCCCCCCCCCCCATACTCACCCCCCCCTCATTCTCATCCCAACTGAGAGCCACACACTCATCCTGAGATATGCAGTTCACACAACACCACTGTATGGGCTGCCAAACGCTAAATAAAACAGTGAATTTTCCTCCATATTGAACCAAAATATCATTTTTTTCTCACATTTAATGAAAAACGTGTGTGTGTGTGTGAGAGAGAGAGAGGTTAATGGCACTGTGTGTGTCTGTGTGTGTGTGTGTGAGAGAGAGAGAGGTTAATGGCACTGTGTGTGTCTGTGTGTGTATGTGTGTGTGAGAGAGAGGTTAATGGCAATGTGTCAGAGGTGTAGCTTGCTCTCTATCGCCCCCTGCTGCAGTGGAGGGCTGAGAGCAGGACGGGGCAGCGCCATCTGCTGGCCGGGGGTCTGCACCTGCAGACAGACAGCTGTCAATCAAATCACTCTGAACATTGTACTGTCTGTGTATACGTAACTGTGTATATGCAGGGTTAGGGGTGTTGGGGGCAGGGTTAGGGGTGTTGGAGCAGGGTTAGGGGTGTTGGGGGCAGGGTTAGGGGTGTTGGAGCAGGGTTAGGGGTGTTGGAGCAGGGTTAGGGGTGTTGGAGCAGGGTTAGGGGTGTTGGGGGCAGGGTTAGGGGTGTTGGGGGCAGGGTGTACTTACTGTGGTATCCCTGAGCCTCTTGGTGATGGGACAGTCTCTATGGGCCAACAGGAGCTGCTTCAGCTGTGTCACTTCTGACTTCAACTGAGTCACCTCATTCTACAATAACACACACACCTGAGTCACCTCATTCTACAATAACACACACACACCTGAGTCACCTCATTCTACAATAACACACACACACCTGAGTCACCTCATTCTACAATAACACACACACACCTGAGTCACCTCATTCTACAATAACACACACACACCTGAGTCACCTCATTCTACAATAACACACACACCTGAGTCACCTCATTCTACAATAACACACACACACCTGAGTCACCTCATTCTACAATAACACACACACCTGAGTCACCTCATTCTACAATAACACACACACACCTGAGTCACCTCATTCTACAATAACACACACACACCTGAGTCACCTCATTCTACAATAACACACACACACCTGAGTCACCTCATTCTACAATAACACACACACCTGAGTCACCTCATTCTACAATAACACACACACACCTGAGTCACCTCATTCTACAATAACACACACACACCTGAGTCACCTCATTCTACAATAACACACACACACACCTGAGTCACCTCATTCTACAATAACACACACACACACCTGAGTCACCTCATTCTACAATAACACACACACACCTGAGTCACCTCATTCTACAATAACACACACACACTTGAGTCACCTCATTCTACAATAACACACACACACCTGAGTCACCTCATTCTACAATAGCACACAAATGCATGACCTAAGGTATGTATGTTGTACCTGTAGCTGCAGGTGTGTGTGTACAGGTGTGTGTGGTACCTGGAGCTGCAGGTGTGTGTGTACAGGTGTGTGTGGTACCTGGAGCTGCAGGTGTGTGTACAGGTGTGTGTGGTACCTGTAGCTGTAGGTGTGTGTGTACAGGTGTGTGTGGTACCTGGAGCTGCAGGTGTGTGTACAGGTGTGTGTGGTACCTGGAGCTGCAGGTGTGTGTGTACAGGTGTGTGTGGTACCTGGAGCTGCAGGTGTGTGTGGCTCAGCTCCTCGGCCTTCCTCTCCAGTGAACACACCCACACCTTCCTCTTCTGCCGGCAGCGCGAGGCCGCGGCACGATTCCGCTCCAGAAACTTCTCTCTCCGTCCGTCAGAGTCCTCCTCCCGGCCCCGCCTGCGCCGCCCCACACCTGCCTGCACACCTGCCCACACCTGCAGGAGCACAGCAGCAGGTTACACACACACACACACACACACCTGCCTGCACACCTGCCCACACCTGCAGGAGCACAGCAGCAGGTTACACACACACACACACACACACACACACACCTGCCTGCACACCTGCCCACACCTGCAGGAGCACAGCAGCAGGTCACACACACACACACACACACCTGCAGGAGCACAGCAGCAGGTCACACACACACACACACACACCTGCAGGAGCACAGCAGCAGGTCACACACACACACACCTGCAGGAGCACAGGAGCAGGTTACACACACACACACACACACACACACACACCTGCCCACACCTGCAGGAGCACAGGAGCAAGTTACACACACACACCTGCCCACACCTGCAGGAGCACAGCAGCAGGTCACACACACACACACACACACCTGCAGGAGCACAGGAGCAGGTTACACACACACACACACACACACACACACACCTGCAGGATCACCAGGAGCAGGTTACACACACACACACACCTGAAGGAGCACAGGAGCAGGTCACACACACACACACACCTGCAGGAGCACAGGAGCAGGTTACACACACACACACACACACACACCTGCAGGATCACCAGGAGCAGGTTACACACACACACACACCTGAAGGAGCACAGGAGCAGGTCACACACACACACACACACACCTGCAGGATCACCAGGAGCAGGTTACACACACACACACACACCTGCAGGATCACCAGGAGCAGGTTACACACACACACACACCTGAAGGAGCACAGGAGCAGGTCACACACACACACACACCTGCAGGATCACCAGGAGCAGGTTACACACACACACACACACCTGAAGGAGCACAGGAGCAGGTTACACACACACACCTGCAGGATCACCAGGAGCAGGTTACACACACACACACACACCTGCAGGAGGAGCCAGGAACAGTTTCCAGACTAATGTGTGCTTTAAAAAAGTTAGTTAACAAGTTGCTACATTGAAACTACAACGATGGTGGCACTCAAGTGTCTGCGCAGGACAGCCTCTGCACCCTGACCACCGGGGGCGCTGCTGCGTACCTGCGAGGGCGTCCCGGGGTGGGCGGGGGCGTGTGGGGGGGTCTGGGGCAGGGGGGGGCGGAGCTGGTTGAAGTGGCGCTGTGGGTGGTTGTACCCGCCCTGGGGGTGGCTGTGGGTGGGGCTCTGTGAGTGGGCGTGGCCGGGGCGCTGATAGGCGTGTGGCAGCTGCTGCTGCGGTGGTGATGTCATCGGCATCATGTGACCCACAGCGTCAGAGTCGCCATCGGGAGCACAACCAGAGTGGTGTCTGAGGGTAGCCTTCAGCTTCTGAGAGAGAGAGAGAGAGAGACACATTACCACTGCACTGAGAGAGAGAGAGAGGGAGGGAGGGAGGGAGAGGGAGGGAGGGAGGGAGAGGGAGGGAGGGAGGGAGAGAGAGAGAGAGGGAGGGAGGGAGGGAGGGAGAGAGAGAGAGGGAGGGAGGGAGGGAGAGAGAGAGAGAGGGAGGGAGAGAGAGAGATAGAGAGAGGGGGGGAGAGTATGCTGGTTGTGATGGTCTTTCAGTCTATTATTATTGAGGAAAATAAAGACACACCTTGGGCATGTAAACCGAGCCACCCTGCCTTTATTACCCCACCCTGCCCTTATTACCCCACCCTGCCCTTATTACCCCACCCTGCCCTTATTGCCACACCCTATTTCACAGCCACTCACCTGCTTGGCCTCAGAGTGCAGAATCTGGGGGGAGGAGCCAGTGCTGCCGTGGGTGGAGCCTATCAACCTGGAACCTATGGGCAATCCATGGCTTTTTACCTGCTGTACGAAACACACAGTTACACACACTACACACACTGTACACACTGCACACACACTACACATACTGTACACACAGTTACACACACTACACACACTGTACACACACTATACACACTGTACACACAGTTACACACACTCTACACACACTGTACACACTGCACACACACTACACATACTGTACACACAGTTACACACTGTACACACAATACATACACTACACACACTGTACACACACTATACACACTGTACACACTGTACACACACTACACACACACTACACACACTGTACACACTGTACACACAGTTACACACAGTTACACACACTGTACACACACTACACATACTGTACACAGTTACACACACTGGACACACACTACACATACTGTACACATACTGTACACAAACTACACACACTGTACACACACTACACACAGTTACACAAACTACACACACAGTTACACACACTACACACACTGTACACACACTACACACAGTTACACACACTACACACACTGTACACACACTACACACAGTTACACACACTACACACACTGTACACACACTACACACAGTTACACACACTACACACACTGTACACACACTACACACAGTTACACAAACTACACACACAGTTACACACACTACACACACTGTACACACACTACACACAGTTACACACACTACACACACTGTACACACACTACACACAGTTACACAAACTACACACACAGTTACACACACTACACACACTGTACACACACTACACACAGTTACACACACTACACACACTGTACACACACTACACACACTGTACACACACTACACACAGTTACACACACTACACACACTGTACACACACTACACACAGTTACACAAACTACACACACAGTTACACACACTACACACACTGTACACACACTACACACAGTTACACACACTACACACACTGTACACACACTACACACACTGTACACACACTACACACAGTTACACAAACTACACACACTGTACACACACTACACACAGTTACACACACTACACACACTGTACACACACTACACACAGTTACACACACTACACACACTGTACACACACTACACACAGTTACACACACTACACACACTGTACACACACTACACACAGTTACACACACTATATAAAGTACCTGAAGGTCTGAGCAGGTACAGGTGTGACTCACAGCGCTGGGGTGGGCGGAGTCTGGAAGGGCGGGGTCAGGCTGGGCGGAGTCAGGTCGGGACGCAGGCTGAGGTTGTCGCTGCTGGGCCTGAAGATACAGCATGCAGGAGAGCAGCCCAGACCCAGGCCTGGAGAGAGAGAGAGAGAGAGAGAGAGAGAGAGAGAGAGAGAGAGAGAGAGAGAGGGAGAGAGAGAGAGAGAGAGAGAGAGAGAGAGAGAGAGAGAGAGAGAGAGAGAGAGAGGGAGAGAGAGAGGAAGAGAGAGAGAGAGAGAGAGAGAGGGCGGAGCCTTGGTTTAGGCTGAGGAGTGTGATCAATGGAACACTGCAATACACCCCATGGCCCCCCTTCTAAAAGATGGGGTTAGGGTTAGGGCCCTCCTTCTAAAAGATGGGGTTAGGGTTAGGGCCCTCCTTCTTAAAGATGGGGACCACCACTCTGGACTGCCACTCCAGAGGCATTGTTCCTGATCTCCAAACAACATTGAAGATTCATGTCAGCCATAACACTCCCACAACATCCAGAGTTTTCAACATTTCTGGGTGACTTTCCAGTGACTTCTGCCCAGAGATGGGATCTGATCCCATGGGCTTCTGCCCAGAGATGGGATCTGATCCCATGGGCTTCTGCCCAGAGATGGCTCTGATCCCATGGGCTTCTGCCCAGAGATGGGCTCTGATCCCATGGGCTTCTGCCCAGAGATGGGCTCTGATCCATGGGCTTCTGCCCAGAGATGGGCTCTGATCCCATGGGCTTCTGCCCAGAGATGGGCTCTGATCCATGGGCTTCTGCCCAGAGATGGGCTCTGATCCCATGGGCTTCTGCCCAGAGATGGGATCTGATCCCATGGGCTTCTGCCCAGAGATGGGCTCTGATCCCATGGGCTTCTGCCCAGAGATGGGCTCTGATCCCATGGGCTTCTGCCCAGAGATGGGCTCTGATCCCATGGGCTTCTGCCCAGAGATGGATCTGATCCCCAGACTGCTCCAGCTCGGCCTACTAAGTGGAGGGCTTGTCTGTCAGATTAAGAGTTTCTCAAAGTGTTCCTCCACCTTTCCCCAATATTCCCTGTTGGGTCAGAGTTTCACTGTCCTTTCCCCCTTCCCCTCCTGAAGCACCCAATGGTTTTATTGACGAGCCACAACCAGCACAGAAACCCAATAACATAACATCACTGAGGTTGAGATCAGAGAGGCTGTTCCTCCCAATCATGCCCCTCTAAGTTTCACACTACACACACTGTACACACACTGTACACACAACACACACACTGTACACACAACACACACTGTACACACACTGTACACACAACACACACACTGTACACACAACACACACACTACACACACTGTACACACACTGTACACACAACGCACACACTACACACACTGTACACACACTGTACACACAACACACACACTACACACACTGTACACACACTGTACACACAACACACAGCACTACACACACTGTACACACACTGTACACACAACACACACACTACACACACTGTACACACACTGTACACACAACACACACACTACACACACTGTACACACACTGTACACACAACACACACACTACACACACTGTACACACACTGTACACACAACACACACACTACACACACTGTACACACAACACACACACTACACACACTGTACACACACTGTACACACAACGCACACACTACACACACTGTACACACACTGTACACACAACACACACACTACACACACTGTACACACACTGTACACACAACACACACACTACACACACTGTACACACACTGTACACACAACACACACACTACACACACTGTACACACACTGTACACACAACACACACACTACACACACTGTACACACAACACACACACTACACACACTGTACACACACTGTACACACAACGCACACACTACACACACTGTACACACACTGTACACACAACACACACACTACACACACTGTACACGCACTGTACACACAACACACACACTACACACACTGTACACACACTGTACACAGTTACACACACACACACACTGTACACAGTTACACACACACACTGTACACAGTTACACACGCACAGTAACTTACACTAGCTGCTGATTGGTGCAGAGCTCCTGCACAGTAATTTACCCTAGCTGCTGATTGGTGCAGAGCTCCTGCACAGTAATTTACCCTAGCTGCTGATTGGTGCAGAGCTCCTGCACAGTAACTTACCCTAGCTGCTGATTGGTGGTTGTCTGCTGGGTGAGGATGGAGTTGGCTTTAGTGGGCGGGGCCTGTTGGCTGGCGGAGCTGCCACTCATGTGGTCATGGTCCACACTCCCCTGGAGAGAGAGCCAATCAACACACCTCACACATAAACACACACACACTCACACACTCACACACTCTCACACACACACACACACACACGCACACACACATCTCCACACACACACACACACACACACACACACACTCACACACACACACACACACACACTCACACACACTCATACCTGAGGGACTGACAGGTGAGGCCCATGCTCTGCAGCCTGTGAGTCCAGCTCCCGGAACAGACCCACCTCCTCACAGCTCCTCAGGAACCGAGTGGGAGTGGGGGTCTGGTCTGAGAGGAGAGAGAGAGGAAGGGAGAGAGAGGGAGGGAGAGAGAGGGAAGATAGAGAGAAGGAGAGAGAAGGAGGGAGAGAGAGAGGAAATAGCAAGCTTCTTTTTTTTTTTTACAAATGCAAATACCACAGGGAATTGAATGCTGCAGTACTATAGTTCTGTCTGTGTGTTTATTAGCTGTGGTTCACTTGTTACTTTTGTATTGTATGACACTTCATACAGCCCATGGAGGACTCTGTATTGTTCGAGCATGTTGGCAAGAGCGAGAAAGTCACAACTCGTGGTGCGTCTGGAATCCCGATTTGATCATCCAACATAATAAGGACCTTATACAGACCATAATCCTGACATAATCCTACCCTCACGCTGGGCTCATCCCCACCTGGGAGGACACACCTCACGCTGGGCTCATCCCCACCTGAGAGGACACACCTCACGCTGGGCTCATCCCCACCTGAGAGGACACACCTTACGCTGGGCTCATCCCCACCTGGGAGGACACACCTCACGCTAGGCTCATCCCCACCTGAGAGGACACACCTCACGCTGGGCTCATCCCCACCTGAGAGGACACACCTTACGCTGGGCTCATCCCCACCTGGGAGGACACACCTCACGCTGGGCTCATCCCCACCTGGGAGGACACACCTCACGCTGGGCTCATCCCCACCTGAGAGGACACACCTCACGCTGGGCTCATCCCCACCTGGGAGGACACACCTCACGCTGGGCTCATCCCCACCTGGGAGGACACACCTCACGCTGGGCTCATCCCCACCTGGGAGGACACACCTCACGCTGGGCTCATCCCCACCTGAGAGGACACACCTCACGCTGGGCTCATCCCCACCTGGGAGGACACACCTCACGCTGGGCTCAGCCTCACCTGAGAGGACACTGTCCTTTTTAGCAGAGGGTAGCTTCAGGCTCATCTCATGCTTGTGTCTGTGGATCATCAGGTGGTCTTCAGTAGGAAAACGCTGCACACAGAAGGCCAGAGTCACACACTGAGCATGCTCAGAGGGGCACACAGAAGGCCAGAGTCACACACTGAGCATGCTCAGTGGGGCACACAGAAGGCCAGGGTCACATACTGAGCATGCTCAGTGGGGCACACAGAAGGCCAGAGTCACATACTGAGCATGCTCAGTGGGGCACACAGAAGGCCAGAGTCACACACTGAGCATGCTCAGTGGGGCACACAGAAGGCCAGAGTCACATACTGAGCATGCTCAGTGGGGCACACAGAAGGCCAGAGTCACATACTGAGCATGCTCAGTGGGGCACACAGAAGGCCAGAGTCACACACTGAGCATGCTCAGTGGGGCACACAGAAGGCCAGAGTCACATACTGAGCATGCTCAGTGGGGCACACAGAAGGCCAGAGTCACACACTGAGCATGCTCAGTGGGGCACACAGAAGGCCAGAGTCACATACTGAGCATGCTCAGTGGGGCACACAGAAGGCCAGAGTCACACACTGAGCATGCTCAGTGGGGCACACAGAAGGCCAGAGTCACATACTGAGCATGCTCAGTGCAGCACACAGAAGGCCAGAGTCACACACTGAGCATGGAGGCCACAGTGTAACTATGACATCACAAGATACAGACACTGTAATGCAGAAAGCCTCTCCATATGTACTTTCTCTTTCCCCAGGTATATGCAGGTTTGAATTTACCGACACTCACCTGTACACAGGTGTGTTTATCTGGACTCACCTGTGTGCAGCCGGGAGCACTGCAGGCGAATGGCCGCTCTGCGTTCATGTCCATTGATGCCTTCCACTGTGGGCACAGAGAGGACCCTGATCACATGACACCCTGATCACATGACACCCTGATCACATGACACCCGTGTGTACTGTATATACAATATATACAATATCTCAGTTACTGTTTTACTGTAACCCTTCATGCCCCAGATTAACTTCCCCTCTAAGCCAATCACATCACTGCAGACTGGCCTCTTTTAACCTGCTGCTTTGATATGATGGAAATTTTCAACAGAATTCTCAATGAATTCGTGTAATTCTTGAGAGTGGTTTTCTTTTCCCTGTCAGTAAATAAATCTAATGCAGCAAACAATCAATTTAATTGACTGTTTGGACAGTTCAAAGAGAGAGAGATTCAGGTCGGAAGCATCATCTGGAGCTTACGCGACCAACGGGAACATGCTTTCATTGCGCTTGGGCCGGAAGCGAAACGGCAGTTATAAGCTCGACTAAATTAAAAGTTTGATTTTAATATATCACGTCAGACATTCTGCCGCGGAGCGCGCATTCGCTGTACGTGCACACCACACTCTTTTCGCGCTGCCCACTGTATTTTTCTCTGACGGTACATAGACCGTTCTTGTAGGTTCACTCGGCTCCAAAACAAGCTTCTGACAGCGGCACTCACGCGCTTACTGCGCCCACGCCAATCAGCCTGTTGGTAAATAACTTCTAATTTTAAACATTATTTATCACCCACTATAATAGAAACAAGTTAACCAACATCGATTTTCATTTCTGTAAGGGCTAACCTCAAAAAGCTCAAACAGGACACCCGACCGAAACACACACCCCAAATATGCGGTGCTGTTGGGGAATAGTTTACTCAACTTACTGAACACACAAATGTCCCCGAAAATTGAACCTTAAGCCCACCCAACGGGAAACCGAAAGTTAACAACCGATTTAGATGTGCTTTAAAAGTATTTTACGCACCGAAGCACAATTTCAACAAACTTACCGAAGTGTAGAGAGAAGAATCGGCTCTCCTGTGAGAGGGAATCACGTTGCAGCGAGAGAGGATTACAATGCGTTCTATTTACAGAAGCATTACATCACCCTGCGGTGACGTCACGTGCGATTCCTGAACGCCTCGGTCATTGCGGTCCGCTAGGAGGCGTGTTTTTCAGCGGCAGCGCGCGTCAGGACGGGCAGCGGTGCGATTTGACCCTGTCCCCCTCTTTTTTTAAAGCAGTCTGTGAGTTTTTGTTTGGAATAGTAGATCAGAGGCTCGGGGGGGGGGGGGGTTAGAGGGGGTGGGGGTTAGAGGGGGTGGGGGTTAGAGGCTCGGGGGGGATGGTGTGTGTAGTCTGTCTGTGTAGTCTGTAAATGGTAAATGGTTGGCATTTATATAGCGCCTTTATCCAAAGTGCTGTACAATTGATGCCACTTGTTCACCCATTCATACACACACTCACACACCGACAGCGATTGGCTGCCAAGCAAGGTACCATCCAGCTCGTCAGGAGCATTTAGGGGTTAGGTGTCAGTTTTAGAGGCAGGGGATCGAACCGGCAACCCTCCGACTGCCAGATGACTGCTCTTACTGCCTGAGCCAATGTCTCCCCTAGTGGGTGTGTGTGTGTGAGCGTGTGTGTGTGTGTGTGTGTGTCTGTGTGTGAGCGTGTGTGTGTGAGTGTGTGTGTGTGCGTGTGTGTGTGAGCGTGTGTGTGAGCGTGTGTCTGTGTGTGTGTGAGCGTGTGTCTGTGTGTGTGTGTGTGTGTCTGTGTGTGTGTGTCTGTGTGTGAGCGTGTGTGTGTGTGTGTGTGCGTGTGTGTGTCTGTGTGTGAGCGTGTGTCTGTGTGTGTGTGAGCGTGTGTGTGAGTGTGTGTGTGTGTGTGTGAGCGTGTGTGTGTCTGTGTGTGAGCGTGTGTCTGTGTGTGTGTGAGCGTGTGTGTGTGTGTCTGTGTGTGTGCACGCGTGTACTCCAGCACGTTGAATTTGAAATAAAACAATGACTATGACTTTTAAGACTTTTAGCTTTAATTTGAGGATTTAGAGGGTTTATACATCCATATTGGATGATCTGTGTAGGATCATCGTGTTTTTAAACATAGGGGACCAAAAGTAAAGCAGACAATTGGCTGCTCAAATGTTGCTTGGACAGGTGTGCTAGTGTGCTAGGTGTGCCAGGTGTGGTCAGTTTCTTTGTCAGTTCATGCATTAAAGAGATAGGAAAAGGTCTGATTCCATCTGCATTTGGAGTCTGTTGTTGTCTCTCAACATGAGGACCAACGAAGTGTCAATGCCAGTAAAGCAGGCCGTCATTAGGCTGAAACATATGTATAAATCAATCAGAGACAAACTTTCACAATCAACTGTTTGGTACATTATTAAGAAGCATGAACGCACAAGTGAGCTCAGCAATGGCCATGGAAGACCAGTGTAGTGCACGTGTACAAAGCGGAGTGTGTGTGTGTGTGTGTGTGTGTGTGTGTGTGAGAGAGAGAGAGAGAGAGAGAGAGAGAGAGAGAGAGAGAGAGAGAGAGAGAGAGAGAGAGAGATTTATCCCGATGGTAAATTCCTTCTAGAAGGGCAGTAGTGCGATAGAGCTGCAGTTTTATTACTGCACTTGATCCTTTTGTCAATATACATTCAGTGCCCCGCATAGTGTCCCACAAGCTAAGAGGGGTTCAGTCGGCAAGCGATCTCCAGGTAGGCATGACGTCACCACTCGTGCCGTGGATCCTCCTCCTCCAGGCAGATGCCCCCTCTCAGTGCCCCTCACCCCCGCCCTGCCCCCAGCCTCCCCGCCTCCCTCCCCCGCCCAGCGCCGCTGCTCCAGCTGCTGTCGCCGCCGCCGCTGCCTGCCTGCTCGCCGGTGTCCGGGACCGGGTCCTCGCTCGTAACACCATGACAGGCGTCGCCGCTGCTTCCTTCTTCTCAAACTCCTGCCGGTTCGGCGGCTGCGGCCTGCGGTTCGACAGGCTGACCGACCTCATCGCGCACATCGAGGACAATCACATCGGTGAGTTAGCAGGGCGGCCATTCCGAACCCCAAACCCGCGTCCTGACAGCGCGGTTGCTAGGTGTGGTGTCGGGGGGTTATTGGCTTCCCCCAAAAGCTCGATTTATGTAAAATGCACTGCAGTCTGGGCATGTTTTGCTTTCTTAGTTGTGCCAGATGTGACGTCCGGGGCGTGGGAGCTGTCCACGGCGCCATGCGAAGCCACGGAACGCGTAGCCTATATCCCGAGCGATTGTCACCAACGTTAGCCGTGTTTACTAGCTAGCTAGGCCCGGGACGCAATGCAAGTGCCTGCCTGCAGATATCTGACCCCCAACACACGCAAAACGCACCAGGACATATTCTTTTCGATGCAAGGCGAGAAATTACGTTTCGTTTGAATCCGACTATGAAAATGCATTTATCCACGAAAACTCACCCGTAAGTTTACAAGTGAATAATTTAAGCTCGGAAAGTTTGCTAACGTTAGCTAGCAAGGTGGGAACTGGAGTCAAGTTGCATGTTTCGCTAATGTAAGCAAGGAAACGCAGACAGTATCACATATTCATTTGGGTGCTCGATAATATTTGTTCTGCTCCGGAGTAAATTATGCCAACGCGAGGACGTGCTATGCTGAATTTCGCTTACTCTGTGCCGTTGGCTGGGACTTGCAGCTCGCTCCGCTAGTTAGTTAGCAAGCAAGCCAGCTTTTTTTGGAGCTAGCAACGCTTTTAAAACACCGTTCAGCAACTTGCAATATACGCCACCTATTTGGTCTATATGCCCTTGTAGACGTCGCGAATTAAGTCTGTGACAAATTAGAGCCCAATAAAAGCATAGATGCACCAGTGGAAAAATCGTTTTCAGAAAGTATTGTGGTTGTGGCGAGTTCGAAATAAGCGCTTACAAGTGCAAAAAACTGGAAAAAGTCAATATACAATTATCTTTTTATTTCCTGGTATTTGCACCTAGATGTGTTAAACTGCTTAGAACATAGCACCTTTGGCATCAGATCACCCAATAAGTAAATTGAAGTAAAAATAACACTTAATATTTGGTGGCATATCCCTTGCTTGCAGTAACTGCGATCTCCTCTTCAGGAGGTGAAGTGGATGCTGAATTGGGTTAAGGTCTGGTGATCGACTTGGCCCGTCTAAAACCTTCCACTTTTTCTCCTGTAGGAAGTCCTTTGTTGTGTTGGCAGTGTGTTTTGGGTCATTTCCC
>NC_083768.1:61098943-61108943 GCF_963514075.1 Conger conger | reverse complement strand
GTAATGTAGTGTAGTGTGATGTAGTGTAATGTAATGGTGTGTAATGTTGTGTAGTGTGATGTAGTGTGATGTAGCGTAATGTAATATAATTTAATGTTGTGTAATGTAGTGTGATGTAGTGTAGTGTAATGTGTGATGTAGTGTAATGTAATGTAGTGTGATGTAGTGTAATGTAGTATAATGTAATGTTGTGTAATGTAGTGTGATGTAGTGTAGTGTAATGTAGTGTGATGTAGTGTAGTATAATGTAATGTTGTGTAATGTAGTGTGATGTAGTGTAGTGTAATGTAGTGTGATGTAGTGTAGTGTAATGTAATATAGTGTAATGTAGTGTAATGTAATGTAATGTTGTGTAATGTAGTGTGATGTAGTGTGATGTAGTGTAATGTAATGTTGTGTAATGTTGTATAATGTAGTGTAGTGTAATGTAGTGTAATATAGTGTAGTGTAATGTAATGTTATGTTGTGTAATGTAGTGTAGTGTAATGTAGTGTGATGTAATGCTGTTTAATATAGTGTAGTGTAATGCAGTGTAATGTTGTGTGATGTAGTGTAATGTAATGTAGTGTAGTTTAATGTAATGTAATGTAGTGCGATGTAGTGTAGTGTAATCTAATCTAATGTGATGTGGTGTAGTGTAATGTAGTGTGATGTAGTATAATGTAATGTTGTGTAATATAGTGTGATTTAGTGTGATGTAGTGTAGTGTAATGTTGTGTAATGTAGTGTAGTGTGATGTAATGCTGTTTAATATAGTGTAGTGTAATGCAGTGTGATATAGTGTAGTGTAATTTAGTGTAATGTAATGTTGTGTAATGTGTAGTGTGATGTAGTGTAATCTAATGTTGTGTAGTGTGATGTAGTGTGATGTAGTGTGATGTAGTGTACTGATTGGTGGGTTCTCTCCTGCAGATACAGACCCTCGGGTGTTGGAGAAACAGGAACTGCAGCAGCCCACCTACGTGGCCCTGAGCTACATCAACCGGTGAGTCACGCCCGCTTAGCTTAGTATTTAGGCCTAGTTTAGGCCCCGTTCACTGTGATTTTGGCCTGGTTTACTCTGATTTAGGCCTCGTTAGGCCTGGTATACTCCAGCTAAGGCTTAGTTTATTCTGATTTAGGCTCTGTTTTCTCTGGTTTACTCTGGTTTAGGGCTCGTTAGGCCTGGTTTACTCCAGCTAAGGCTTAGTTTATTCTGATTTAGGCTCACTTTACTCTGGTTTAGGGCGTGTTTAGGCCTGGTTTACCCTGGTTTAGGCCTGGTTTACTCTGGTGTAGGCCTGGTTTACTCTGGTTTAGGCCTGGTTTACCCTGGTTTAGGCCTGGTTTACTCTGGTGTAGGCCTGGTTTACTCTGGTTTAGGCCTGGTTTAGGTCTGGTTTAGGCCTGGTTTACCCTGGTTTAGGCCTGGTTTACGCTGGTGTAGGCCTGGTTTAGGCATGGTTTACTCTGGTTTAGGCCTGGTTTCCCCTGGTTTAGGCCTGATTTACCCTGGTTTAGGCCTGGTTTACTCTGGTTTAGGCCTGGTTTACACTGGTTTACACTGGTTTAGGCCTGGTTTACTCTGGTTTAGGCCTGGTTTACTCTGGTTTAGGCCTGGTTTACTCTGGTTTAGGCCTGGTTTACGCTGGTGTAGGCCTGGTTTAGGCCTGGTTTACTCTGGTTTAGGCCTGGTTTCCCCTGGTTTAGGCCTGATTTACCCTGGTTTAGGCCTGATTTACCCTGGTTTAGGCCTGGTTTACTCTGGTTTAGGCCTGGTTTACACTGGTTTACACTGGTTTAGGCCTGGTTTACTCTGGTTTAGGCCTCGTTTACACTGGTTTAGGCCTGGTTTACTCTGGTTTAGGCCTGGTTTACCCTGGTTTAGGCCTGGTTTACTCTGGTTTAGGCCTGGTTTACCCTGGTTTAGGCCTGGTTTACTCTGGTTTAGGCCTGGTTTACCCTGGTTTACTCTGGTGTAGGCCTGGTTTAGGCCTGGTTTACTCTGGTTTAGGCCTGGTTTCCCCTGGTTTAGGCCTGATTTACCCTGGTTTAGGCCTGGTTTACTCTGGTTTAGGCCTGGTTTACACTGGTTTACACTGGTTTAGGCCTGGTTTACTCTGGTTTAGGCCTGGTTTACTCTGGTTTAGGCCTGGTTTACACTGGTTTAGGCCTGGTTTACCCTGGTTTAGGCCTGGTTTACCCTGGTTTAGGCCTGGTTTACTCTGGTTTAGGGCTCGTTTAGGCCTGGCTTGGGCTCTGATTGGCTGAAATGCTCTGCAGGTTCATGACGGACGCAGGTCGTCGGGAGCAGAAGAAGGTCCAGCCCAAACTCAGCCTGTCACTGACAGGGGGCGTGGCCAGGAGCGTGGCCACGCCCCCACGGCACAGCAGCGGCAGCCTGACCCCCCCAGTGACCCCCCCTATCACCCCCTCCCCAGGTGTGTGTGTGTGTGTGTGTGTCTGTGTCTGTGAGTGAGTGAGTGAGTGAGTGAGTGAGTGTGAGTGCGTGTGTGTGTGTGTGTGTGTGTGAGAGAGTGTGTGTGTGTGTTTGTGTGAGAGTGTGTGTGTGTGAGTGTATGTGTGTGTGTGTGTGTGTGTGTGTGTGTGTGTGAGAGAGTGAGAGTGTGTGTGAGTGAGTGTGTGTGAGAGAGTGAGTGTTTGTGTGTGAGTGAGTGAGAGTGTGTGTGAGTGAGTGATAGTGTGTGTGTGTGTGTGTGTGTGTGTGTGTGTGTGTGTGTGTGTGTGTGTGTGTGAGTGAGTGAGTGAGAGTGAGCGTGTGTGTGAGTGAGTGTGTGTGAGAGAGTGAGTGAGTTGTCATGGTAACGTGCGTCCCCTCTGGCCCCTCCCCAGGCAGTGAGTATGAGGAGGAGGAGGCGGAGCTTGAGTCGGACAGTGACCAATCGTGGAGCACGGAGAGCGCCGTCAGCTCTGAGGTCATCCTGGGCTCCATGAGCATGAGCGGGGGCGACCAGAAGCCCTTCGCCTGCCCCGTGCCCGGCTGCCCCAAACGCTACAAGGTCACCCCTCACCCTCACCCTCACCCTCACCCCCTTACCCCACACCCCCTCACCCCCTCACCCCCTCACCCTCACCCTCACCCCTCACCCCCTTACCCCACACCCCCTCACTCCCTCACCCCACACCCCCTCACCCCCTCACCCCCTCACTCCACACCCCCTCACCCCCTCACCCCCACACCCCCTCACCCCCTCACTCCACACCCCCTCACCCCCTTACCCCCTTACCCCACACCCCCTCACTCCCTCACCCCCTCACCCCCTCACTCCACCACCCCCTCACCCCCTCACTCCACACCCCCTCACTCCACACCCCCTCACCCCCTCACTCCCTCACCCCCTCACCCCACACCCCCTCACCCCCTCACCCCCCTCACTCCACACCCCCTCACCCTCACCCCCTCACCCCTCACCCCCTCACCCCCTCACCCCCTCACTCCACACCCCCTCACCCCCTCACTCCACACCCCCTCACTCCCTCACTCCCTCACCCCCTCACCCCACACCCCCTCACCCCCTCACTCCACACCCCCTCACCCTCACCCTCACCCCCTCACTCCACACCCCCTCACCCCCTCACCCCCTCACTCCACACCCCTCACCCCACACCCCCACACCCCCTCACCCCCTCACTCCACACCCCCTCACCCCCTCACTCCACACCCCCTCACCCCACACCCCCACACCCCCTCACCCCCTCACCCCCTCACTCCACACCCCCTCACTCCACACCCCCTCACCCCCTCACTCCACACCCCCTCACCCCACACCCCCACACCCCCTCACTCCACACCCCCTCACTCCACACCCCCACACCCCCTCACCCCCCCTCCCCTCACCCCCTCACCCCCACCCCTCACAAGATTTACACCATTCATCATGTTAGGGATGTGTTTTATCATATGATATCTCTCTCCTTCTCCCTCCCTCTCTCTCTCTGTACAGAATGTGAATGGTATAAAGTACCATGCTAAGAATGGGCACAGGACGCAGATTCGCGTACGTAAGGCCTATAAGTGCCGCTGTGGGAAGAGCTACAAGACCTCGCAAGGCCTCCGGCACCACACCATCACTTCCACCCGCCGATACCCACCGACACCATCCGCAAGCTGCAGCCATAGTGACAGTCACCATGCCGACACCATCCGCAAGCTGCAGCCATAGCGACTGTCACCATGCCGACACCATCCGCAAGCTGCAGCCATAGCGACTGTCCCCATCCCGACATCATCCGCAAGCTGCAGCCATAGCAACTGTCCCCATCCCGACATCATCCTTAAGCTGCAGTCATAGCGCTGGTCGCCATGCCGACACCATTTGGAAGCTTCTTAGCTGTAGCGCTGGTCGCTGTGCCAACCCCCTCTCCCTTGTTATGCCACACTGCAGGATTTTGTGACTTTGAGTTCATTCTGTTTTCAAAATGATGCGTTTTGTAGTTTTTGTACATTTTGCACAGCTGTGACCTCATGGTGCCCCCCCAGAGAGGGGCTGGCGGGCGGGTGTGTGTGTAGAACCTGACCTGGGCCAAATATGGACCTGAAGCGATGTGTCTGGCCCAGGTCCACGGAGAACACAGAGTATTAATCACCCCCCGTCCACTGAGAGGAACATGAGACGGATTATTCTCTGAACACAGATCCACATGTATATACATTTATATCTATATGTAAACTTTCATAATCATGTCGTATATAAAATATAGTTATGCTTTATTTTATACTGTATTTCATATATATTTTGAGGTTTTTCTGTTTTATTGGCCTCTTGGATATTATAGTCATTATTATTATGGATGTTATTTTGGGAGGAGAGAGAGAGAGGGAGAGGGAGAGAGAGAGAGAGAGAGAGGGAGAGGGAGAGGGAGAGGGAGAGGGAGAGGGAGAGGGAGAGAGAGAGAGAGAGAGAGAGAGAGAGAGAGGGAGAGGGAGAGGGAGAGGGAGAGGGAGAGGGAGAGGGAGAGGGAGGCTCCTGACTCCACTGCTGGTTACATGTTCATTGTTCTTGTTGTGATTGTGTGATTGTGTGATTGATGCGCTGACCGTGTGTGGTTTCCATTGGACCTGTGATTGGCAGGTATCCGTATATTACAGCATTCCAGTTAGGGGTGTGGTTAGTGAGAGTGGGTGGGGTTAGCTGGGGTTAGGGGTGTGGTTAGTGAGAGTGGGTGGGGTTAGCTGGGGTTAGGGGTGTGGTTAGTGAGAGTGGGTGGGGTTAGCTGGGGTTAGGGGTGTGGTTAGTGTGAGTGGGTGGGGTTAGCTGGGGTTAGGGGTGTGGTTAGTGTGAGTGGGTGGGGTTAGCTGGGGTTAGGAGTATGGTTAGTGTGAGTGGGTGGGGTTAGCTGGGGTTAGGGGTGTGGTTAGTGAGAGTGGGTGGGGTTAGCTGGAGTTAGGGGTGTGGTTAGTGTGAGTGGGTGGGGTTAGCTGGGGTTAGGGGTGTGGTTAGTGAGAGTGGGTGGGGTTAGCTGGGGTTAGGGGTGTGGTTAGTGTGAGTGGGTGGGGTTAGCTGGAGTTAGGGGTGTGGTTAGTGTGAGTGGGTGGGGTTAGCTGGAGTTAGGGGGGTGGGTAGTGTGAGTGGGTGGGGTTAGCTGGAGTTAGGGGGGTGGGTAGTGGGTGGAGCAGCAGGTTTCCAGCAGTAAGACAGTATTAAGCAGGAGCGACAAGGAGGTGAGTGTGTACAGTGTGTGTTAAAAGTATATTTGTGTTTCCAGTGTATGAAGCAGCAGTGTCTGTTCAACTGAACATTTTACGACATCAGATCTGTGATTAATAATAAAATGGGAGTCTCAGAGTGGCCTTGTGTGCCACACCCTCTCCCCTAAAGAACAAAAGAACACGCCCACTTAACCTTTCTGCCTTGTTTTATTCAAGCTCTTTTACACAATCAATCAGATCAGATCCCAAACCGGGAACCTGACCTGGAAAAGCACAGCAGGCATGGTGGGGATGAGAGGCAGACAGGGAGCTTGGACGGACGGACGGACAGACAGACGGACAGACGGACAGACGGACAAGTGGGGCTTGTGTACAGTAGCAGGGTTAGGGGTAGGGTTAGGGTTAGACAGGGTCGCACAGAGCTTCCACGCCCCAAATTTCACACACCAGTTTGGATGGGTGTTTTTTAGAATGTTTTTGGGAAGTTTTCAGGAACATTATTGGAATGTTTTCAGGACATTTTTAGAAGGTCTCCGGAGTTCAGTGTTAAATCCTGAGCCCTTTCAAGGCCAAATGATGAAATTGATTTGCTGAACTAACACATAACTCGTGATAAAAACAGTAATTTTTATTTAACTTTCCTATTGATATGGACGGTGTAATCACAGGCTGTGGTGTGACACAAAATAGCGTCAATATCAATATTTTATTTTAATATCTGTTTTCTTTGGTCCTTTATGTGTAATTATTAAAACATGATTGTGTCCACACAGGGCCTTGTCGTTCTCAGTGCTCTGATCTGAAAACTCCTGCACTCCTGCACTGCAGCTCTATGCAGCCCTGTGATTGGTTGTAATCATTGTGGTGTGCTCTGATTGGTTGAAATCCCTGGGCGAATGTTTGCTCCAGCATTGTGGGAACAGATCTGGTTATTCTATATCCGAAAGTGTGATGCATAATCCAACATCAAAGCAAGGATCCAGGATACCTGAAGTTATTTTCCTTCTGTAAACACATAATGCCATAACATCCAGTGCAATTAACTTATATCTTTTTAAAAATAATTATAATTATAATTTTAAAAGTATAATCATGAATACTAATGATTACCAAACAAGCAACTTTTCTCCCGGAGAGCAGAACATGTGACAGGAAGAGAATCGCTTAACAACTTCCCAGCATTCAATGCTGCATGTGACAATCTACCACATCTCCCTCACATACACAAACACACACACAGACACCACACACATACACAGATCTGCACACTCACACACACACAGACACATACAAATACACACACACACACACACACACACCACACACATACACAGATCTGCACACACACATACCCACATACAAACACACACACATACACACACAGACACATACAAACACACACACACAGACACACACACACACAGACACATACAAACACACACACATACACACACAGATACACACACAGACACACACACAGTAACAGTAATGACTCCTCCACTCCAGTGGGTGGCGCTGTGCTGTTTCAGTCAAAGTTGAGCACGTTCCCGTCAAAGTGCGTGTTGACGTGTCTCTGGAACAGGTGCTGCTGGCAGTCCAGGGGGAACTGCTGGCTGCAGACGGGACACACCTTCCAGTGGCTCTCCACGTGCTCCTCGAACTGCCTCTGCTCATAGTGCGGAGGGAACACCACCTCGCACAGAGGGCAACGCTTCTGTGTGTCCTCACTGTGGAACAGAGTCCCCACTATTACACACTATTACACACACACACGCACACTATTACACACACACACACACACTATTACACACACTATTACACACACACACGCACACTATTACACACACACACACACACACTATTACACACTATTACACACACACACACACACACTATTACACACTATTACACACACACACACTATTACACACACTATTACACACACGCACACTATTACACACACACACACTATTACACACTATTACACACACACACACACACACTATTACACACACTATTACACACACACACGCACACTATTACACACACACACACACACTATTACACACTATTACACACACACACACACACACTATTACACACACTATTACACACACACACGCACTATTACACACTATTACACACACACACTATTACACACACTATTACACACACACACACACACACTATTACACACACACACACACACTATTACACACACACACACACACTATTACACACTATTACACACACACACACACACACACTATTACACACACTATTACACACACACACGCACACTATTACACACACACACACATTATTACACACACACACTATTACACACACACACACACACACTATTACACACTATTACACACACACACACTATTACACACACACACACACACACTATTACACACTATTACACACACACACGCACACTATTACACACACACACACACTATTACACACTATTACACACACACACACACACACACACACTATTACACACACACACGCACACTATTACACACACACACATTATTACACACACACACTATTACACACACACACACACACACTATTACACACTATTACACACACACACACACTATTACACACACACACACACACACTATTACACACACGCACACACACACACACTATCACACACTATTACACACACACACACACTATTACACACACACACGCTCACACACACACACACACACACTATTACACACACACACTATTACACACTATTACACTCACACACTTTTACACACACACACACGTGTATATGTATGTGTATAGGTGTACAGGTGAGTACAGTTGTATGTGTATAGGTGTACAGGTGAGTATAGTTGTATGTGTATAGGTGTACAGGTGTTACCTGGAGTCGAAGCAGAAGCTGGCCGTGCCGTTGTGGGCGGGGCTGGGAGGATCTGCTGCCTGATCTCCATCGCCGCCCTGCTGGGGAGAGAGAGGACCAGGGTTACACAGTGCTCTCTGCTTGGCTGATATCTCTGTCATTGTAATGTTTGTCCGGTTTACCCCCAGTTGGGTTTGGGGTGTAAGTTTCGGTGGCAAAGATTGGGTGGTGTGTAAGTTTTAGGGGGGTGTGAGTTTTAGGGGGGTGAGTTTTGGGGGGGTGTGAGTTTGGGGGGGTGAGTTTTGGGGTGTGAGTTTTGGGGTGTGAGTTTTGGGGGGTGAGTTTTGGGGGGGTGTGAGTTTGGGGGTGTGAGTTTTGGGGGGTGAGTTTTAGGGGGGTGAGTTTTGGGGGGGTGTGAGTTTGGGGGGGTGAGTTTTGGGGGTGTGAGTTTGGGGGGGTGAGTTTTGGGGGGGTGTGAGTTTGGGGGGGTGAGTTTTGGGGGGGTGTGAGTTTGGGGGTGTGAGTTTGGGGGGGTGAGTTTTGGGGGGGTGTGAGTTTGGGGGGGTGAGTTTTGGGGGGTGAGTTTTGGGGGGTGAGTTTTGGGGTGTGAGTTTGGGGGGGTGAGTTTTGGGGTGTGAGTTTTGGGGGGTGAGTTTGGGGGGGTGAGTTTTGGGGTGTGAGTTTTGGGGGGTGAGTTTGGGGGGGTGAGTTTTGGGGGGTGAGTTTTGGGGTGTGAGTTTTGGGGGGTGAGTTTTGGGGGGTGAGTTTTGGGGTGTGAGTTTTGGGGGGTGAGTTTTGGGGGGTGAGTTTTGGGGGGTGAGTTTTGGGGTGTGAGTTTTGGGGGGTGAGTTTTGGGGGGTGAGTTTTGGGGGGGTGTGAGTTTTGGGGGGTGAGTTTTGGGGGGGGTGAGTTTTGGGGGGGTGTGAGTTTTGGGGGGTGAGTTTTGGGGGGTGAGTTTTGGGGGTGTGAGTTTGGGGGGGTGAGTTTTGGGGGTGTGAGTTTTGGGGGGGTGTGAGTTTTGGGGTGTGAGTTTTGGGGGGTGAGTTTTGGGGTGTGAGTTTTGGGGGGTGAGTTTTGGGGGGTGAGTTTGGGGGTGTGAGTTTGGGGGGTGAGTTTTGGGGGGTGAGTTTTGGGGGGTGAGTTTTGGGGGGGTGAGTTTTGGGGGGTGAGTTTTGGGGGGTCTCACATCGCTGTGCTGCTCTGGGTCCTCCAGCCCGTCGGGGGGGTTGAGGTTGCGGGACGGCTGGATGCAGACCACAGGGGTGTCCCAGGAGGGGGGGGAGAGGGGGGTCCGGGCCCTGCTCCCTGGGGCAGGGGGCTCACTGCCCGCTGCACCTGGGGGGCGGAGACCAGGGGGTATCACCATGGCAACACGCTACAGAGGGCGGGGGCGGGGGCGGGGGGTGCAGGGGGCTCACCTGCAGGGAGGGCGGAATACGGGTTCCCGAACTGCAGCTCCGCAGGGCATTGTGGGT